>NC_081209.1:1752500-2050000 GCF_902713425.1 Acipenser ruthenus
ATGGTCTGTTAAACATCCACAGTTTCACCCCAGGAGCTTTAGGAACTGCAAATTGTAATTAGCAGCTAGTAATGCCTGCTTCATTGCCTTTTACTGCCAATGCGGTCCCTTTGGGGTGTTAGTTTCAGGTTTGCTGCGGTCTGATGGATATTAAAGGGATACTTGGAAACATCAGCATTCCTTGATATTCCATTTCTTACCTGTTTGAGTTTCTGTTCTGTGTGTTCTGCGTGTTCTGGGTGATAGTCGGCCATTTCTACTCTGTGCCTTGGAATCTAAAGTGCTACCATGTTAACACACATGTTTGTTAATTTAATTGTGTGTCCTCCAAAGCTTGGTGGTTTTAAATGCAATAGAAAAAAAAGAAAGAAATATTTTGTTTTAGCATTTGTAGAAGATAGCAACTACCAGTTTTGTACACTGGCTTGATTTACATTGCTTATGTTTTGTACACAGTACTGGACACACTGTGCTTAAAGCCTCTGTGAATATTATGGGAACATGAAATAAAAAATTCTCCTGCTCACATCATCTCAATGAGTCTCTCAAAGTAGATCCTGTCCCAGCATCGACCCACATATAGAATTACGCTGCAGACTGTGCATTTCCACCATTAATCTCGTTTCCAAACACTTTCGTATTAGTGACCGTCCGAAGCAAATTAAATAACTTCACATCAAGTTCTTTCATATTTTATCTTGACATGTTTGTCTGTGAGATGAGGTGGAAAACGCACCATGCAGAAGAGCTGAAGTTGATACTTAAAAAGTCATCTTTACTTCTCAGCCATTTATCTTGCAGAATCTGCAGAGTCCAAATCTTAAAAATCTTAAACTGCACATTTACAAGTCTGCTGGTCTTGACTCCGGTGTGACTTACTTGTAAAGTAGCATGGATTCTTGTATTAAGATCAATATTTTCGGTATATTTAATTGTCATACTCGTACTCTCATACCCCCCCCCCCCCCCCCAATTCTTGGATTTTGTTAATCTCTTTAAAACTGTGCATTATTTTATTTGCAACACGAAGGGTTTGTATACCATCTAAATAATTCTATTAACTGTTCTAGATTATGATCATTAATAATAGCACTGAACGGCTGACTTTGAAATCATGCTCTGCTATTACAGATTCAAAATAATGTTATTTCAGCGCTAAAATTAGAAGTGCTGGGGTGGGGGGGGGGGGGTGTTAAGCTATGAACTTTTTGCTCAGTTTGGAAACTTTTCTTCAGAATTCCTAGATTGAAAAGCTGTTAGTTCTTGAAGCGCTTGATTCTGACTTCTGACAAGGGGCGTCAGCGGGGCTCTTAACTCACACTGCCACTGACACACACATGAACAGAAGAGGCTTTCCATGTTACATCTGCCTTCATTACCAAACTGACTGTGAGGAGCCTGGCAGGCAATGTGCTCGAAGATTTCACTCATCTAATTCTGTGCTGGACTAAACCCGATCAGAGTGTATGTTCTCTATACAGTCTGAATAAAAATGCTGTGACATGATGCTGGATGTGTGGCTCTAAAATCTATACAGGAAAGAAATGACAAATCCATAACAAAACTGGTGAGCAACTATTAGAGTATAATAATAGTGATGAATATCATAAAGCCTGTTATTAATACAACGGTAGTCCTGTCAGTTTACTAAAGGTCTAGGTGAAGAATTGATGCCCTAACAGTGGCATTCTAGAATCAATCAATGGCATTCTAGAATCAATTAATGGCATTCTGGTAACAATCATTTACTGACATTCTAGGACAATTACTGTATAAAAGGAAGCTAACATGGGAAATAAGGGGACATTATGTATAATAATTGTATTTTATTTTATCAGCGAGACTGGCTCCAGCTACCCCTGAATCAGTCTGATTGACCTGTGTGTGTGTGTATGGTGGTAAGTCTGACCGGTCTATGTGGTCAGTTGTGGTTTGAACGTGGCCGAGTGGCAGTTACTATGTAGCCGACTGGTCCATAGACCACAGATCTCTGATTACAGCATGCTTAAAACAGTGCCTGCTGCCACACTTCTCTTACATGGCAACTGATACAAAAAAAAATCATTTCGAGCAGAAAACACAGTGCAAAAGTGTAATGGCTTGAAAATAAATGAAAATTAGTTGCATGAGAAAGTTAATTACACTTCATCCATTAGTAGTCAAGTAATTGAAGCCTCCTTTTTCACAGGAGCTACATTTTTACGAGTGTAATTAAAGTAAGGCTGTCTGTAATAACACATTAATGTTTGAAAGAAAATCTGAAAACACTGATATAAGCGGAGCTTTATGTTGGTATTTGAAAAGGGTAGTTAATTGGGCAGAGAGACCTTGTGCTGCAAGTCATTTTTGAGTAAGTACGAAATGGAAGTTGAAAAGCAGGGTGATAACTACACAGTGATCATTTTGTAATTTCTGTTGCACCTGTAACTGGAGTCATTAAACAGTGCAATACAATTAGGCCCATTCCAACAAGTCAAAAATGCTTTCTACAAGGGAAATGTTGTTCTAGCATAATGGAAGTAATTTTTGTTAATGATCCTTGTAAAGGCCGGCCTGCTTCTTCTCCCTGCCTCCACCAGTCCTGCAAGCTGCTGGAATAATCGCTGTCCTCGGACTACGCTCTGATGATCTTTAACCGCTGTGACGTCTGTTCAGTGTTAGCAGCAACGACTTTTAAAAAATCCACAAACAAAACCCTTCAATAACCGGCAGTGAAGGTTTCATGAAAAACAAACTTATTCAATCACCAAAGCACATGACATGGAAAGAAAGCTGACCTCAACTAGCCAGTGGGCATATCCACCATGTGTGTGGTAACAGTTTACAGTAACTATCTGGGATTCCAATGACATTCCATATGAACTCTTTGAATTTCAATTCTATATTTGTGAGCAGCATGTTCCTGAAGTGTTGATTTATTGTAAAGTTTTACAAGGTAGGTATCTCATAGTTACATTGAGACAAATAAAATCTTCAGTAACAAGACATATTTGGAAAATGACTATTAATATTATTAATTTGTGACGGTTCAAACAAAATGCAATTGTGTTTTTTATTCTGTTCTCTCCTCTTCCAGATCGATTGTTCCAAGCACAAGTATCAGTTTACTTCAATTATCCAAGATAAATTCTGCTGCTTATCTATTTTTGTATTCAATGACATTCATCTGAAGTGTACAGTGAGTGCACAGCTTCTTTATTCCCTTTGAACTCTGCTTACAAGTTAAGAAATCTAAATGTCTCCCCAATTCAGAGGTTCTTAAAACAAGTTGGATTCATTATCATTTTCATAATGGACTGGCACTTTCCAAAACATCAAACCCCCTAGCTGTGCAGCCCACTTCCCCACTCCCTTCATTACCATCATATTGATCCTTGTACCTTTCATTTCTAATGCATAAACATTAAGGGTAATACAAGTTGTGACAGTGAGCATGGCATTGGACGTGTATATCAGCCAAGGATCCTTTTGAGCCCAAACACGCCACTGCTTTTCAGAAGGAATGGTCGTATGGAACGGCTCAAACATCTCCTCGAATGAGAGGTTTTCTTTACCTTTTTTATGGTGTTTGCAATCATTCTTAGTTCTTGTTGCAATTACTCAAATGTTGTTTTTTTTTTTTATTTCTGTGTTGAGGTGCTTTGACTGAGTTCAGGAGCTTCTCTTCAGTTGTGGTTGCCAATGAACTCAGTCCATACTAACATCTATTTCTGTTCCCTCTCCCTGCTTCCACCAGTTAAAGAATTGAATTACTTGGTGGGGCAAATCGTCAAACCAATTTTAAAGTGATCATGTCCAACAATTGGGATCTGCCTGGTTTAAAAAGGCATTTTAAAATCTAATCAGGCTTCCACCAGTGAGGTCCTGCATACACACGTGTAGGGCTGGGCGTGTGTGAGTATGTATTGTGGGTGGATTGGGTAAGGACCCCCATTATGAGAGGTTGCACTAAGTACTGTCTGAATCTAAACCCAGGTGCTCCGGGCTTCTCTTTTTTACGCGGTTTGCTTTAAGTTTAATTTGTAACAGTAATAGCTGCTTGCTTGCTGGCTATTCCAATGGGACCCCTAAGCCGTATGTGTCCCTATATCAATCTAGCACTGACAGCAGCTTTGCCAGTAGTCATTTGGAAACGCTATTATTCAATCTGGAATTTAAGAAAAAAAAAATATGGACATCTGTGGCCTTACTTTGTACCCAGTGATTACAGTATCAGTCAGCCGGCAGCCCAAGCTCTCAGGCAGAAAACAGGTTTTCAAATCCTATATATTAAATGCTAGCAGTCCCTACTAAAGCCCTGAGATGCATGGGATCTTGCTGCACTCGTGTTTTATAGATTTTTTTTTTACATTTTGAAAAACCAGCCATGTAATACCAGCCCATGCATTTGAATCCATGAATACCAGCCCATGCATTTGAATCCATGTAATACCAGCCCATGCATTTGAATCCATGTAATACCAGCCCATGCATTTGAATCCATGTAATACCAGCCCATGCATTTGAATCCATGTAATACCAGCCCATGCATTTGAATCCATGTAATACCAGTGCTGGACCTGATTTGATGTTAGCAGATTGATTAAAAGACCAAAGTAAAACTTTGTAATCAAAGTGCACGTCTCTTGCAATGTATGTAAGTTCAGCTACTCCTCAGATGTTCTCAGTTCAATTACATGCTCTGTGATGTTCAATGAAAGGACGTCCCTGTGGAAATCCAATCCTGTTATTAGTACTTTACTGCTGTTATATTGAGTTAGATGTTTTGTTTTGTTTTTTAAAGATGTGCCGTCTTTGTCTACAGCAATTGACTTGTCAAAACCAACACAGACGTCAAGTTGGTGTAGCGGGCAGGACAGCATGTGTGTGATTTGAAGTGTACTGCAAAATCCCCAGCCTGCTTTTTTGATAAGGGGTCACTTATGGAACTAACAACTAAAAAAGCACAACGTTGCCAGCCGTCCGTATTTAACAGTTCTGAAAGACCTTGCTGGTTAGTGTCGGTGGCAGTATGTCTTTCCTTCATCTTTTATGAAGCGGTCTCTCTGTAGTTGTGATGAGCTGAAAGATGCCATCAATTTGCAGAGAGCCTCTCTAACAGGGAAGTCTTATTTTGAATTTCTGACGTGTTTTCCATTATTAAAAATATATATCGAATTGAAGCTTCAAACATGTAACACCTACACTTTTTCATCTGTGGTCTCTGTGATGTGATTTATTTACTCTAAGCTGATGCTCTGTGATTAGCTCAGATAGATCTCAGTTAAGCAGCGAGCGGTTGAAATTAAAATGCTGGAATTTATTTTTTAACCTGATTCGTTTGGACTGTTGTTGGGAAAACGTGGATAACTGCTGCTTTGGACAGCGAAGGTATTGAAGGGAGTTGCAAAGAGTAAATGAGACAGGCAGTCTTCAACCAAAATCATGTAGTTAACTGAGTGCAAAAGCAAGTGCCATCTATACACTGACACAAAAGGCATTTTCTCTAACATACAGAAAATACTTATTTAGAAAAAGAGAATTGAGAGTATGTATTTTTATTTTAGTTCATGTTTGTAGATAAATACAATGTAATTACAAAAGCAACTGAAAACATGTAATTTTGTATGTCAACAAATTTCAACATGTTGCAGTGTAACTACACAGCTGTGTGTAATTACTGTGTTATTACAGCGTAAGTACTGTGTAATTAGACTTTCAATTCACAAATGCATTGCAGCAGTGAGATCAAATTCACGTCATTTATCACCAGTGTGTATTTACGCTGGTGTGCTTTACAATCTGGAAATGATATTAAGAGACCTTTGCATCTAGCATGTAGTGAATTCCAGTGTCACTTTCCAATATATACATATACTTTAAAGAGAGCGCTGCCTTTTGTTTTGTAACCCTGTAAGTGGAAGGACCTGTCAGGGCCTGACAGCGCTAAAGTTAACTCCCTCAATTTGCGAACGTCATCTTGACAGGACAATCTCTGTCACACAGACCAGCAATTCATCCTCACCTGATAAGTTTAAGAGGAAAGGAAGATATTGCTTTTTCTTGGGAGTCACCGGCTGAATGAGTGCAGATGATGGAAGTGACGAGAGCTCAGTCAGCGGTTACCTACCCGTCTGAAAAAGAGTGATACCCCAGGCATGTTTGTGCCAATATGACAGACGTTTATGCTTTTTTTGTGTTCTCTTACTATGCGGAAACTAATATAATACTGCTTTGGCCCAGTTAGAATAAAGTGTACAGTGAGATCATTAAGACAATCAAATTGACTGAGGGAAATGGTCCTGCTGGAGATGGCCCTAATGTTTTAGGGTCTTTATGTTGAGCAAGCCATAGGGGGAGAGTTTACTATAGCAAACTACCAACATTTTCTGCTATGGTTTAAAAAATAAAAATAATACAATTAAATAAAATTCAATTTAAAAAAAGATATACATACATGTATATTCTTTTCTAAATAAGTGTTTTGAGTATTTTCTGTATGCTAGAGAATATGCTTTGTGTAACAGTGCTAGTTTATAAGACACTTTCTTTGGTCTCTAAGTAAATACTTAGTAAATACACATACACTTACACATACAGTGTTGTTGTGCAGAAAGATTTACACATTACGTGCATTGTAACTATGCATAATAACATTGTAATAATGTGTAAGTGCATGTGTTTTTACTTAGTAACTACGGTGTAAATACACAGTGATTAGAGACACAATGTACAGTGTTGCCCTCTGCTGCTGTTTTATCATTTTCTGCAACACTGTATTCTTTATGACATCTGTGTAGAAACTCTCTTTTTCTTAATATCAAATATTTAGGCGCTAGTAGAGATTCATATTATGTTACCCTGTGATGAATGACTGTTTTATTTTTTATTGTTTTTTTATACGATTTTCCCCCCTAAAACTGCCAGTTGTTTTCTTTGATTGGTGTTTTTCCATTCCCCGAAGTATAAAATATAGAACCGAAATAACATACATTGAGGAATTAGTAAGAATGACTGCCTGTATTCTGTTTGACAGTCCCCTGGTTTCAGGGTTTTTCAGATAGACTTAGTTTAGCTGTAGGAGAAGTTTACTGAGGCACATACGATGTCTGTGTTTAAGACTTCCACTCTAGATTCTGAACCAGATGAAGAAGAAAAATGAACACTTTTGTGAATAAGAAATGATAAAACTTTGCCCAGAGTTACAAAAAAATAATAATTGTGACAATTTTGGAGGAACACTTATGTCAAAAAAGCAGATTTTATTGAAGAGCAAAATTAAAAATAAAAAAGACAAGAGGAACAGCTGTTGTGATTCAAGTGGTTCTCCAAGAAAATCTAACTCTGATGATAAAATGCTATCCTTGCTGTTGCAGTCCCAGAGCACCCGGTCATTAAATATGAATTCCTTTATTTGAGAGCTCCTGGCAGGAACCTTGACGGGAGATTAAAACTGCAGTTTGGATGATGGGATATTAGGTTTGGAGCCTGAGAAAAAAAAACAACATCTGGGACAAAAATGATCCTGAAAGGGAAAATGTTATCAGATAAGCAGGAGGGGAGAGGTTTATTTATGAAGGTATTCCCTGATGATTATTGCTGCGGTGTTGTGGGTGGGAAAACATTAAATGAATCAGCAATCCCCTATTAAGATTAATCAAAACCAACACTGCAAACAAACACAACTTTTAGGTGGAAGCAACCGATTTGTACTCAGCAGATGCTCAAATTAAGTTCTTTGAATCTCTGAGCAATCAGATTGAGCCAGGTTCTATGGAGTTCCGAGCATTCAGGTCAAGCCAGGTTCTATGGAGTTCCAAGCATTCAGATCGAGCCAGGTTCTATGGAGTTCCAAGCATTCAGGTCGAGCCAGGTTCTATGGAGTTCCGAGCATTCAGGTCGAGCCAGGTTCTACTGAGTTCCGAGCATTCAGGTCGATCCAGGTTCTATTGAGTTCCAAGCATTCATATTGAGCCAGGTTCTATGGAGTTCCGAGCATTCAGGTCAAGCCAGGTTCGATGGAGTTCCGAGCATTCAGGTCAAGCCAGGTTCTATGGAGTTCCAAGCATTCAGGTCGAGCCAGGTTCTATGGAGTTCCGAGCATTCAGGTCGAGCCAGGTTCTACTGAGTTCCGAGCATTCAGGTCGATCCAGGTTCTATTGAGTTCCGAGCATTCAGATCGAGCCAGGTTCTATGGAGTTCCGAGCATTCAGATCGAGTCAGGTTCTATGGAGCTCCAAGCATTCAGATCGAGTGGGGTACTATCTACTTCCGAGCATTTAGAGGAGATCAGAATGCAGGTGTGCCGGCAGTGTGCTGAGGATTATTGTCAGGAAGCACCTATAGAGTGAACATTCAGCTGTAGATAAATCTAAAATGCACTGCATTGGGTTACCACCCATGTCCTTTGGTTCTTGCTATTGTATTGCATTGCATTGTACATTTTATTGTGCAGATGTACTGCACTGCAGCCCTCTGCTCAATCACTCCCATGCCAATGGAGAGAGGGTGGAGTCTGCCGAAAGGGAGCAGAAGCCAAGCAATTAAGCATGCTATAGACTCTCATACATAGCCATAGGAGTAACCTTCTTCTCCTGCTTTCAAGAGCACAGCAACATTATACAAACTCATTTTTCACTGAATGAAAAACCATTAGGTGATTGACTACAATCCTGAAAGTCAGAGTACAAGTGTCTTTCCTGAGTGCTAGACAAAGACTAAGTGCCTTCGATATATCAACAGGATGCTAGGCATGATCTACATGTTAAGTAGTGATTGAGAAAAGCAAATTGATACTTGACAAGGCATTAGGCTGATAAGCTCAGAACAGGGCAGGCACATTAGTGCTGGCTGATTTAAAAAGAAACAACGGAAGGAAAGTGAAACGTGACGAGTCAGTGGCAGGTGTCACTCCATTCTGCCATTTATTTAATCAACAGTCAATAAAAGTTACAGCATGGCATAATCTGGTATGACTGCTTTGCCATTGTTGCTTTGCTAGAACAGTGATATTGACAGATAAAAAAAAAACATTACAGCTTGTTCAGTAAAACAGGTATTCCCTACTGCTAAAACAGGACTGTGAATATACAGTACCAAGGTTATAGGAGGTATGATAAAGAACCAGCAGATCATCAGATCACAGTGACAACAATGGGCCCCACGTTCCACTGTTCTGTAATGATAAGGCATGACTTGGTTCATTTAGTAAGGTCAATGAACAATCACACTTTCCGTAATTTCACCTGTTGCATGTTTTTAAGTACATGTTCTTAATGTATTGAAATTAGAATATTTAACACAACTGAATGGACATTTTCAACACGGCTTAATAAGGGGAAATGGGCAAAATCCAGCAATACAACCTCCGTCACTCTCCATCTTGTCAAGCAAACACCCCACTTGTACTGGAAAGTCTTGGCTACTGTGAGAGAGGTGCTGACTCTGGGTGCCTGTTTTAAAGTCTGGTTAATGTTCCTCTATGGAGATTGCAGAGCTGCTGATGTTTTAAAGAGCAGTCGCTGTTGCTTGAAGCCTTGATCTGTTCTCTCACTGATTGGCTCGTGCTTTTCAAAACAACTTGATTATCAGCCTGGATCTGTCGAAACCAGGGATCAAACTGCAGCATAATTAGACGGGAAGATCAAAGAGAGGAAGCCTTCATCTGTCGCCACTTGTACCGTACAAGAGACAAAAAGTGTAGGTACAGAAAATAAAATCAG
This sequence comes from Acipenser ruthenus, assembly GCF_902713425.1. NCBI lineage: Eukaryota > Metazoa > Chordata > Actinopteri > Acipenseriformes > Acipenseridae > Acipenser > Acipenser ruthenus. The sequence goes on from NC_081209.1 coordinate 1,762,202, forward strand.
CAGTGGAAGATCTGGAAATGAAAGAAATAGCATATTCTAATAATGTCCATTCTGAGAGGAAAAAAGATGAGAGGAAAAAACACACCAAAAGAATATGCATTTTGAAGGAAAATAGCATTCAGGACAACAGCGGCTTAAACAGTTAGCAGGTAGTAGAAAAACCAAAACAAAATTAGCATAAGAACACAGGCTTATTACCGCTACAGTATCTGCACTGTATTATATCAGCAATTATCTGGTTTCAGCCTGGATAATACATTTTGAAGGAGAGTCAATGAGGATGCCATTGAAGTAGACCTACTAATTTGCTTTTGATCTGCAAGCAGCAGCAGCTGTTATGAAGTATATATTTATTTACTGTATGTGTGTTTATTGTTTTTTTATCAACTGCTGAAAGACGCCAGCAGCGTTTTAAAGCCTCTGTTACTTGTTAAACATATTTAGTTTCTTGGTCATGGAAGAACATAAAAAAAGTCTATAGTATTTTTGTTTTGTTTTGTTTTAATGTAACATGTGTCCTTTTCACACAACTTTTCTAACTGGCTCTTTTCAGTCTGTTTGCCAGTGCTTCGTGCAAATGCACCAAGAGTGCAACCGAGATGCTACAGGTTTGAAGGAATCCTTTCTAAGCACACTTAACCATGATGTATATGTCCTGTGATTTAAATAAACAGAAAAATGCACTGAAGTACACAGAAATTGATACATTTAATAACGTGTTGCCATCTGTTTTCAGGGAATTGGTTGAGTGTTTCAGGAGGCTGGCTGCTCGCTGCTTCAGTTACGAGGATGCTGTTAATATATATGATCTAATATCGCGCTGGGCAAACAGACACCAAATACTTTGGATTTAGGGTAGGTTGAATGTGACTGTGTGGCTCTGCATCTTTACCATGTCATTCAGTAGACTCTGTCTTCAGTCCCATAGGTCTGCGGTTCAAACCAACCTGCTGACACGATACAAAAAGGTGAAAGCGAGACATCTTCTAAAGTCTTCATCAGTTTGGGGACTGAAGGGTATAGAGACGCCTTATTGATACAGGGAATCAATACGAACAATAATCCATCAAGATGCAGTCAGCAAACTGGACGTATAGCAATACTATACCGTGGCATTAGCAAAAAAGTTTTTTTGTTTTGTTTTGTTTTTTTGTTTCAGACAACTTTTGTTTGTTTTTTCAGCTCACCCAGATAAACTAAATACCAAATGAAAACACTTACTGCGAGCCGTCAGTGCCTCTGCATCTCAAGTGATCTTGTCAGTGAATGGTTTAAATGGTAGACATGCATTGACAATGGCAGTATTTTTATGGTAAGTCAGCTAGAATATGGTTAATTCTGTCAGAAGCTTTTTTATAATCAAGATTTCAAATAAAGCGTACTTATCCAGCATTGGTGACTACATTTAAGTTTGATCGTTAAATATTTTTTAAATTTATTACACTTTAATAAATCCATAACTTCAAACAGCACTCAATCATAAATCATATGGTAAACCATATTTTAGAAGTCAGAACTTAACATTTTAGTTCATTAAAAATACGGTTTATTGACATAATTGTGTGGAATAACATGGTAGTAGTAGTAATAATTACAATTAATAGAATACAGGACATGCTGCTATTTAAAAATGCAACCTCAAATGTGTTGGTAATTTCAAACCCAACCTGGACCTTTTAATGCCAGTTGTTAATTAACAATACAATTCCTCCAGCCTTCCAATCACCCACTTATAGAGAGCATTGGTGCCCCTGACTCTACCTGCAGACATCTGGCAGATTTTTATTACAATGTAAGACATAGTAAAGATTTCCACTCTAATCCTTTTGCCCTAAAGCGAGTCGGCTTCAGTGCATCTAAATTAGTTGTAGGTTTTGAATCGTAAAGCATTTCCCCAGTTAATACATTTCAGTTCCAAATGACAACTCCCTGTAGTTCTGTTAAATTAAAACTTAAGGGTGTGCATTACCCCCAAAGCTTCCTGCTGTGGCTTTATCAGGTCCACTACCTTCTGAGTTATTAGTTTTGCAAAGTTATTAAGTCTAGTGCTCGTAGCAATGGATTACTGAGAGCTGGAGACACTGACACTTATTACTGCTGCAGAGAAGATTATACGAAGCAGCCCTCATTACTGAAGACAGAGGCTTCCTAGGTCCACAGTGTATGCTCTCACCTTTAGCATTATATATTGATTTCAGATTCATCTTCTTAACAAGAAGCCAAGGCTATTGTCACGGCCTCCAGTTACCCAAGGGGGATCTCAGAGGGAGCATCTGATTTTAAATGAACACCTGCCCAGCTGCTCCCCAGAGACTGAAGTGCCATGTCATGACGGAGAATCCAGCAATGTAACCAGACCAGCCTCCCTTTCCACATTCTGAAGACTCCAGGGAGCTCACCCTGTAAGCTTGTCCCGATGTTGAAACCGCATCACGGCTGGATGATGCGGGGAAACGAGGCGATGCATCAAGTAACTAAGAATGCTAGAGAAATGCAGGAGTGCTCTTCGAGTCTTGCAGCTGTCAACATTCTGATAGTCGTCAATGCACAGAACCAGAACATATTCTCCCTAAGTCTATTGGTTATTCAGTGGCTGTAAATAACCACCTGGGAATGGTCTGTTTCTGTAAGCCGACCTGCTCTCAAAGTCTATCAACACCTAGTCAATGAAAGGTGAATAACTATCTCATATGTGATGATCCTAGTCTTCTCCCTTCAGCAAACTTGCCAATAAACAAGAACATCAGTTTAATGTATCATTTGCTTATAAGTTACCCAGCCTGGGACTGTGCCTCGGCTTGAATCATTAGCATTTAGATTGAAATACAACGTGCAAGTAGAGTATTAGTTAATTTGATGAGCTTGAGTGCTTGCGGTGGTATATCCCTTCAGTCCGCCGCGATACCAAGGACTGCTTTTGGCCACATCGGTTCAAGCATGCCACTCCAACACACAGCAAAGGGAACAAAGTATTTGTTCGTGAAAGTTTCCTGGGGTGGATTGTGGAGAATGGAAACAGACATGTACAACAGCAATCTGGACTGTGTCTGAGTCAATAGCCGCTTAATTGATTGAAAGTAATTGTAAAGCTCTCTGAGATGTGATCCCGTTTTGCCCCTTTGGGACAAGCTTGCCCATTTGTAATCTCATTCTACTGTTTTGAAGTAGCCCTGCTATGGCTATAGAAACGTCAGCCCCCATTATTTCCATTTGGGCCCGACGGTCTTGGAATTAAGGGGAGCACAGAGTTGGCTCATGCCTGCATTAAGTACCGTTACAACAGAAGAAGGAGGAAACAAAGAAGCTTTGAGGCATTCTGCCTGCAGGCTTCAGAGTAAAGCATTATGCAGGATGAAGTAGCTGTCTGTGGATGAGTTGGATACGCTCTCATTTCCACAGGGACTCTTGAGTAAAAGTGTAATGTATGACTTGTCTTATCCTGTTCAGTGTAGATGGGGGGGGGGGGGTCGCTTTTAAATTTCATCTGCAGAAGGGGACGGCAGGTAATATTTGTCCGAGCCAGGCGCTGATGAAAAAGTGCCCTCTCTGTTAAATGTGTGACAGTGCTGGTGACAGATTTGTTGCCCATATCTAAGGCTATAACCAGCAGGAATGGGATTTTTGACCTAGGCATTGATTTGAAAATGTTGATTTAAAGCCTGAAGAGGTTTTTATGCTTGACCTCATAAAGAAAAGATTTATTTTGGTTTTCCGTCCTTCTGCCAAAATTTTTTCCATCAAGTTCAGCACCAAATTGAGTCTCGGTATTTAAAAACACGCACACACAAAATGCCCGGTCGAGTTTTGCGTTATGCAGTATTTATATGATATGATTCCTGAGATTTATACTGAGGGCACTGAAACAGAAACAAAGTGAAACCACAGCAAGAACACTTTAGTTAAGATATGCCATGAAGTTTTGAACCTATGTCATTTTCTACAAATAGAGAGAAGGAAGCAAGAACATTTCAGATGTTTGGTGTTTTTTCCACTTCTGCTGTAGGGTGCTTTTAAATGTGCTTATTCCAATTTTTTTTTGTTGTAATTTCTTATCAGACCAAAAAAAGTTTGCGCAAAATAATTGTGACAGCTGATGTCTGTTCTGTGCCTTGAAGCCTCCTGTACATTGAGGATTGAGAAACTGAAAACAAATAACCTTGTGCTCCTCAGCGGGAAACCTGCCTTGATAACCTTGCTTGTTTGCTGTGAAAGAAGGTAGCTCTTTCCTGTAAGATAAATGGCACGGGCCATGCATTTTGCGTTTCTAAAGGATACAGGGAAACCCTGCCTACCCAGTGAAGTACAGGACTGCACTTTAAGTGTTCGGTGGCTGCCTCTAATCAAGCTGAGTGTTTTTCTCATGCATGCTTTGCTGTGTCGAGTCTCTCATTCAAAGAGATCAAGAGAAAGTACTCTCTCAGCTTGATTTAGAGGTAGCCACTGAACACGTAGAAACACAAATTACAAGTTATAAAATCTACATTAAATCTGATATTAACGGCCTTGATCTGTGTTTGTAGAACCTGTTGTGGCTTAAACAGTTAAGCAGTTGCTGTTAATAGGTTCCTATGTGGACCTGTACTGTAAGCAAATACAATACAAACTGCCCTAGAAAACACTGCTTCTGGCTTTTCTAAAGACCCTTTGTGTGCATTTATTGATCTCAGTGCTGCAGCCGTTTATATCACTGCAGCAATGCCCTCGTTGATATTTTACATACTTGTACAGTCACAAAAAGCACATGTCCTGTTACAGGAGGTGCCTGCAGTTACCGAGGTATACAAAAGATCCCCATTTTACATGTCAGAATTGAATAGGTCATCTGATCAGGCGTACTGTATGAGGATACAGCCTGAAGGTTCGGCATGCTTTCTGACATGTTTCTTATGCACCCCTCCATTCCTCTCTGGTATGCAGTAAGTTGTACATTGGAAAGCATTGTCATCCTGCACTCCTGAGTCCTGTTTAAACACAGTCATTGATTGATATGTGGTTTTTTCACATATCAATAATGGAAGCCCTAGGATAATGATATTGATAAGCAGCCGTTCATCCCATTAGCCCACAGAGTATGTCAGAGTGTGGAGACCAGGTTCATTATTATTTTTTATTATTATTTATTTCTTAGCAGACACCCTTACCCAGGGCAACTTACAGTCGTAAACAAAAAATACATTTCAAGAATCACATTACAAGTATTAATACAATTAAGAGCAAGATAAAATACAGTGACTTCAGTTCTAGTAAGTACAAGTATATGACAAAATACAATTAAATATCGGAGCAGATAACAGTGTCAGTGTTAGTTACATCAGGATAGGATTAAATGCAAAATACTACAGATTGAATAACACTTGTGGCAGATTACAGTCCAGTATTCTGTAAAGTACAGGATTAAATGCAGTAAAATAGGGAGCAGATAATTGCAAGTAAAGCGCATTTAAGGAAGAGTGAGAAAGTATCCAGAGGGAAAAGAGGAGTTCTACAGGTGCTGTCTGAAGAGGTGAGTCTTGAGGAGGCGCCGGAAGGTGGTCAGGGACTGGGCAGTCCTAACATCTGTAGGAAGGTCATTCCACCACTGCGGGGCGAGGGTGGAGAAGGAGCGGGCTCTGGAGGCAGGGGAGCATAGAGGAGGTACAGCCAGTCTTCTAGTGAAGGAGGAGCAGAGAGGTCGAGTGGGTGTGTAGGGAGAGATGAGGGTCTGGAGGTAGCTGGGTGAAGTCTGGTCAAGGCATTAATGGGTGTATGTGATGCACGCCTGTAAATAACCCCTGCTGTTGACTGTTTTGCAGCTTCTGTGGGTAATGTGCCTTGAGGCAGAGTGTGTGAGTGAAGAATAAATTGATGGGAGTGGATGCAGACAAGCCTGGTCAAGGTAAAAATTATACTCGGGAGCTACGGCTACACGTGGGACTGCTGCAAAAGTATCCCGACTGCCACTGAAATTGAAACGGAAAATGTCAATGTGAAGCAGTCCCTGGTTGATCAACCAATGCCTTATCGGAATAAGCTGTAGATGGATTTTAGAGTTTAACAACACCTTGCATTGCATTAGCCATCCGTCCATGTTTATCCCAGGATTACCTATAAAGAAGTACTTCATCTGTTTCTATAGAGCCTCTTGTCGTTTGGAATGCTTTGTCGTTGACATTTTGAGTGTGATACATTCTCAATGCTGCTAATAGGTTCCAGTGGGGACATGACATATAATATATACTGTAAGTAAATACTACATAAACTGGACTAAGTGGTTGTGAAGTGAGAAGAGGTCGTGCCACCCGGGTGGATTTCCAGGTACCATAAATCACAAAAAAAAATAATAAAAATGTTCCATGCAATGAGCTTCCTGAAAAGAAAGTACGCCATCAGTACTATGCATGGCTTTATTTAATGGAGAAATAAGAAGAAAAAAAAACACTGTGCAGATGATCTCACGCCACAATTTAAAAACATTACACCTTGCTGGCTTGAGTTTCAGATCCATATTTGCAAATTATTCATAAACTGTCCTGATGTAAACTGTAGTTGAAACCCAACACCATTACAATCAAACTGCGATTGCTGAGACTCATTTGTAATGAGCCTAGAGCCCTTATTTGAATGCATTTCTGCAAAACCATTTTCAAGTGTTTAAAATGAGCCATTTCCGCCACAGAAAAACAAAATGCCCCGAGCGCAGCCTGTGATATGAACTCAATGTGTGAGGCTTTATGAAAGATTAAAAGGTCTAATTAGAGTGAGGAGCAGCAGCAGTTGCTTTTCTATTTCCTCTTTTGTATCGAGGTGTAATCGGTGGGAATTCATTAATAAGCTGATGTATTTAACACAGAACTGTCTGCACCATCCTCATTAGTTCCTGTAGGAAACAGTGTGGAATGTAATCGGATTCATGATGAGTGATAGTGTTCCAATATTAGCTCAGGAATTCTAGACCTCACAGCTTGATTTTGAATTGTTTTTACTCCTGCCTGTCCTTGTGTGGGGGAGTAAGGGAGGTCAGGATTACAGTATTATAATAAAGACCCACAGGTCACAATCACCTTTAATATTCTTCCTCCAGATCACAGTACTGTGACATCAAAATAAGATACTAATAGGGGGTCCTGCTATGCTGCAAATTGAAGGGTGTGTCTAACATGGCAAGCAGCATTCAGCTGTCCATTCCTCCTGTGGTTCACACTGTTGACACCATTGTAGAACATGGTTTTACATCTGTCGTTTAAAAGAAAAAAAGGCTTTGAACACCCTTCCGTATGCACCTCAACCAGACATCTCTCCAAAGCAAACCTAGAGCAGCCAAGAGACTGAGCTGCAGCCATTGACAGCGACTGGTAAATCTAAAAAGTCTTCAGGTGTGAGTGGCAGGGTTTGTTCCTCACAGACGCCAAAACATAAAGACATTCCAAGAAAGCATCAGCTGAGAAGCAAGTGTTTATAAATGACTTCCAGGTGAACTCCTGGGGATGTGTAGTTTTCATTAGCTTCATCTGAGAGAGCAATAGCTGCAGAGCGATGCATGGAGCGGAAATGAACAAGCCTGAATTAGATTGTTTTAAACTGTAAGAAACTAAATGAATCACTCGCAGCAGGTAACTACAGCTCTTTCGAGGTTTCTTTTTCAAGTGAGTGAGAAGGGTAGGTAGCACTTTACATTCTGCCTCTGTTGTGTATTTACATAGTAGTTATTTGGTGAATACATGTGTACTTACACATAATTACAATGTTGTTATGCATAGTTACAATGTTCTTGATGTGTGAATCTTTTTGCTTGATAGAATCTGAACCCCAACCCTTTATGATGCAATTGTGCATTTCCACATGTTGTCAAAAAAAAAGATTTTTGCACAATATAATACCAGCTGCCAGTATATGAAAATGAAATATGAAATGTAATTATTTAATCTCAGATGTGTATATAATTATATGGAGAGAGAGAGAGAGAGCGAGAGAGAGAGCAAGAGAGAGAGAGGGAGAGAGAGAGAGAGAGAGAATTGTGTTTATCTTGGTACGTTTGCTACATTGGATAAGAAGTAATTAAACATTCAGAGTGGTCAATTTCTCGCTTTGATTACATTTGAATAAAGACACGTGCGATTCTCCTTTTAATTAGGACTGCTTGTTTTTCCAACAGCTTGGGTTATTGGTTAATATTTTATCCATGTTTCTGTTGAGCCTTTGATCATGGTGTACCTGAGGATGCTGCTGTAACCCTTTTAAAGATGGTCACGCGGGGGGGTTGCATCTTAATCAGAGTTTAACATGTAAAGGAATGAAATGGAAAGGTGAAGCGCCTCCATGTGTATTTGAAAATAGTTTTTAACAAGGTTGTGTTGCCCCATGAACTCCCTAGGCGCCTGCAGGAGCATGTTATCGATATATAACAGATTGAAGAAGTCATTTTATAATATACTATCTGACGGACTGGCTTTTTCATCTCTTATAGCTTGGTTGGTGGGTTTTTCTGTTTAGTTTTTTGTGAATGTAGGAAATCTGAATATAAATGTTTTTACCTTTCTTGTTTAAAAAAAAAAAGATTGAGGGCAGTCACTCCAACAACATACCTTATCATGTAAAAATAATTCCAACAGCAATGAATTAAACCTTCCTATTAGTCAGATAACAAACTCCCTTTAACTACAATCTTCCTGAAAAATTCCTTTCGAGGAAAATGATTTTTCTAAGTGCATGACAGGCACGTCTGTTATGGTTTTGTATCGTGAAGTTGGCGGCTGTGAAGTTTTTAACCCTGTGAAACGCAGGTTAGAGGCTAAATGCTGAACCAAACAAAAGAATACGGACGGAGGTTCGCCTGTGTGCCCAGTAGCTCTTCCAATAAAAGCAACACTACATAGTGTTGCCAGTTTGCTGGGGTTGCCAATTGGCTGGGAACCCACAGGGAGAGCTGTGGGTCAGGGAGGAAAATCTGCTGTTCAGTTCACCTCATCAGGCTCCAGTGACCCCTACTTGCAGCCAGGTCCCCCATGAGTCCAGACAGAGACTGCCCAGGCTTGGCCCCAGGGTTCACTAGGCTGGTAATATCCCATTGCTTAGGCTCTGAGGTTGAAAAGAGGCAGTGAACATGACATCAGGAATGTAGGCCGCCCATTGATCTCCAGTCTTCCTGATAAGTGGGCAGCACCAGTGAGGAGGCATGATTCAAACTGGGTAGAAAACTAGGGTTAAAAATATTTGCTTTCTCTAGACCCCTTTGATTAACATCTACAGAGCAGGTTTAAGACAATATTAAGATCATAAACGTGTTTAACTAATGATTAAGGTAATACTTCCAAGAAAAAGTAGATTTTTCAGCTATTTTCTTTATCCGTTTTACTATGCTTTTTAAAGATATGAATGAAAAGCATAAGTTTACCAGTTTAAGTGTCAGCCATGCTCCTTCAGAGTTCATGTTTCCTTTTACCAGACTACCTGCATTCTTTTTAATTCGGCTTGCATTTACTTGGTCGTTCCCTTGGGGAATGCAATGTAATTTAACAGAAATTGGAAAAAAATCCTCCTTTTTTTATCCTGGCGCTATTTGGCTTGTTGGGTATTTGTCTCGAGACATCCACAAGCAAGGGGTAATCATGTCAGAGGAAGCCTGCAGGCTTAAACAGGACTTCAAAGCTGGGAACAAATTGGAGACGTTTGAAGGTTTGTCACAGACCGTGTTTAGGAGAGGATGCACAGAGGTGTGGGTGGAAGATAGAGGAAATGAGTCTGGAGAAAGATGCCAGCGCCTTTGTGTGAATGAGCTGATTTTGTATTAAACTGAACTCCTTTGTGTGTGTATATATATATATATATATATATGTATATATATTTTTGGAGTGCATGCAGTTGCATTAACAATTTCCCTGCCTGCCATTGCTCAAGTTGAGTTGCATCCCCAAAACTATTGTTTGGATAATGAAAAAGTGATCTTCAAAGCTGCTTGTTAAAATGCTTGAGGCGCTGCACATCCTCGCAGCTGGATTTGTCTGGCTAATCCATGAAATTACACCTGCCACAGCAGCTGAGCTTTTATTAGTACTACGTCCTGATCCTTGTAAAACTATTCAAATGAACAAAAGTCCTAGATAGCAAGTTAATTAACATTCTGGCCTTTTACTTTTTTTTCCTTTTCTTTCAGGCAGGCAGGTGTTTTTGATATTAATGGAACTGTGTGCAAATACAGTAGGATTTGTGGAAGCTGCAGAGGTCCTTTTTTGATTTAGCTCTTTGGTGTAACTTCACTCTCCGCTGAGGCTTTTATTTATTACTTATTTTGACATTTTTGATGCGTTCCTTTGTTGGCAAGTAGATTCACAAATGGCTTTGATAATGGCCAACGTTCGGCAAAATGTGATCGCTTCGGCTTGTGCCTTCATCGCTGTTCTAATCAATTGTTGGGAAACCCCAACCCCATTGCTACCTGAATGGGATTCAAACCCCAGCCTCTATAAGTGGAAGGCATTCGAAGCTAGTGAATTAACCAGCTGCGCCACTTGATTATACTGTGCACCCTTTTATAAGGCTGTAAGAGACAGAGCCATTTGTGTTTTGTCTTATATTACGAAGACTAGTGCAATGGCAATATGGGGCAGATGGGAGCCGTGGCCATACTCCCTGTTCTGCTGTTACAAGCGCTGTCTTATAACGAGGGAGCACTGTGTCATTTTAAGCATGCAGGTGAATGCACACTAGAACACAGGCTAAAGATGAGCTTTTCAGTGGGACCTCCTGAAGAGGAAAAGCCATGGGAGCATGGAGCCTAGCCAGGCAGGGTGGAAGTGCCATCTGGCAATGTGCAGCAGCTGAAACAGCAGGTAGTTCAGTGTTAGCAGTAGCAGGAGGGAGTCAGTCTATTTTATTACAGCATGAACAGAGCAAGGCCTACACAGAACACCGCACAACACAAAAGAAAATGCAAAGCAGTACTTCTGAAAATGAATCTGATTGCGAGAAAAGCGTTAATCAGCTATCTCTTGCATATCTCATCTATTGTACTGTATGTGAAATGTGCAATTAACTCGTGGCCTAGTAAGAGAGACCCAGGCGTGGACTTGATGAACTCTGAGAGAGGTGATGCACATGCTTGGATATAGCTCCTGTTTTCTCATTGCCCTTACTGACATATTACCAAATTATGCAAGTGATCTGTAGAAATTGATTGTCAGCCAAAGCTAGAAAACCAATATGCCACTGGCAATCAGAAAAAAAAAAAAAATAATTGCACAAAAGACTTGCAGCCACTGCCTGGCGTATACTGTGCAATGCATTAAAAAATAAAATCCAGCGCAGTTGCTACAGTTACTAGTGAAATGAAGAACCTGTTTGTTGATTGTGCTGTTGTACATTGCCACCCCCCCAAGCTGTTTCTTACCCCCTAAAACATGTCCAGGTAATTCCAATTACTCTGCAATCCTTGTCTGAACTCAGAAAAAAACCCTTCAGCTGCTCCTTAAGCTTGGGTAGCAGAACGGGGTGTATTTTGAGTTTTTGATCATGCATTTCTACCTTCACACAGACGAAGCCGGGGCTGTGTAAGAACACACTGCCACATGTGATGCTTGCTAGAAAAACATCTGAGGTCTGCGTGACACAGCTCCCTATCATATAGGTGTAATAGCTGATCATTTTCTCATTCTGAAAAGCTACTGGCTGCAGGAAGCAAGCAGTGGAATGTATGGCTGTGTGGCGTCCCGGGGTGTTGTAATTGAAGCCATCAGCACAAGTAAGTGGGCAGTTCTACTTAAAAAATTAAAAAATCATAATAAAAAATAAAATTCTGTTCGTGTGAGCAGTTTTTCTCTCTGATTACGTACAAAGTGTAACTCCTGATTGGAGGAGCGTGTTACTTTAACACATCAGATGTATTTAAAAGACCAGATGAGTTGAGTTTGCATGTGTGTAACAAATGAAATGCAGAACATCTTATTCATTCGGACCATATCGTGGAAATGTAAATGTGGTTATGATGAGGTGCCGGTATTGGCTGAGGACTCACAGGGTGTGCTTCATTTAACATTGCATAGCAGTGTTCTGCAAACATGCAAGGCTGTTATAAAAAATAATGTAAATACTTCATAGCAAGGTCCAATCTCTTCATGTTTTTTCACATGTTTTAAAAAGGAAGTAATTTATAGAGGGAGAGTCTACCAGTTCTTAAACTCTTGCAAGAGATCTTTAACATTTCAGAAAGGGAACCCTTTTCTAATGGTATCAGTGTTGATTATGCCCTGAAAGACATTACGACACAAAGAGCCGTGCAGAATAGTGCATTTCACTTCTGATAAATTGAATTTAAATGATTAGCACCACCGTGTAAAATTGAAATCCGTCAATACTGCAGTTTGAATAATGGCACCAATCTGGATTAGATGATGCGCAAACCCTACATTTAGATTGCTGTTGACAAGGATAGTCAGCTTCGAGCTCTGAACACAGATAAATTGGTTGACTTTGAGCCCCTGTATAATCAGTTCTTGATTAACGAAGTCTGTGAAAGATAATGTAAAACCTATTAAAGTGTTCATCTTGTTCTGATTTGGTCTCAGGCATCTTGGGAAATGATCAGAGATTCACTGTCATCAGCTGAACCAATTCCTTATTTAATGAACAGGTAACCAACCTTAACCCTAAAACCTCAGAGACTCTGCATCATACTGGATACAGAGGAAGCAATAGCAGAGCTCACAGAATGTCTTTGCTATCCTCCATGCTGCTAACAGTGCTGGCACTGTACACAGTTAAAAGAACAAAATAGTGAACATGTGTTCAAACTTTGCTGACTTCAGTCAAGGTTATTTATTTATTTCTCTCCCAATTTTTTTTTACATGTTCTTTCTGAAGCAAGCAAAAATAAAATAGTCTAACAAAGTATCACAGTCACAGAGCAGCCCTGCACATGTTCACTGTGGATAACCACAACAGATCAGTGACCCAGAGCAGCCCTGCACACGTTCACTGTGGATAACCACGACAGATCAGTGACCCAGAGCAGCCCTGCACACGTTCACTGTGGATAACCACGACAGATCAGTGACCCAGAGCAGCCCTGCACACGTTCACTGTGGATAACCACGACAGATCAGTGACCCAGAGCAGCTCTGCACACGTTCACTGTGGATAACCACGACAGATCAGTGACCCAGAGCAGCCCTGCACACGTTCACTGTGGATAACCACGACAGATCAGTGACCCAGAGCAGCTCTGCACACGTTCACTGTGGATAACCACGACAGATCAGTGACCCAGAGCAGCCCTGCACACGTTCACTGTGGATAACCACGACAGATCAGTGACCCAGAGCAGCCCTGCACACGTTCACTGTGGATAACCACGACAGATCAGTGACCCAGAGCAGCCCTGCACATGTTCACTGTGGATAACCACGACAGATCAGTGACCCAGAGCAGCCCTGCACACGTTCACTGTGGATAACCACGACAGATCAGTGACCCAGAGCAGCCCTGCACACGTTCACTGTGGATAACCACGACAGATCAGTGACCCAGAGCAGCCCTGCACACGTTCACTGTGGATAACCACGACAGATCAGTGACCCAGAGCAGCCCTGCACACGTTCACTGTGGATAACCACGACAGATCAGTGACCCAGAGCAGGCCTGCACACGTTCACTGTGGATAACCACGACAGATCAGTGACCCAGAGCAGCCCTGCACACGTTCACTGTGGATAACCACGACAGATCAGTGACCCAGAGCAGCTCTGCACACGTTCACTGTGGATAACCACGACAGATCAGTGACCCAGAGCAGCTCTGCACACGTTCACTGTGGATAACCACAGCAGATCAGTGACCCAGAGCAGCCCTGCACATGTTCACTGTGGATAACCACGACAGATCAGTGACCCAGAGCAGCCCTGCACACGTTCACTGTGGATAACCACGACAGATCAGTGACCCAGAGCAGCCCTGCACACGTTCACTGTGGATAACCACAGCAGATCAGTGACCCAGAGCAGCCCTGCACACGTTCACTGTGGATAACCACAGCAGATCAGTGACCCAGAGCAGCCCTGCACACGTTCACTGTGGATAACCACGACAGATCAGTGACCCAGAGCAGCCCTGCACACGTTCACTGTGGATAACCACGACAGATCAGTGACCCAGAGCAGCCCTGCACACGTTCACTGTGGATAACCACGACAGATCAGTGACCCAGAGCAGCCCTGCACACGTTCACTGTGGATAACCACGACAGATCAGTGACCCAGAGCAGCCCTGCACACGTTCACTGTGGATAACCACGACAGATCAGTGACCCAGAGCAGCCCTGCACACGTTCACTATGGATAACCACGACAGATCAGTGACCCAGAGCAGCCCTGCACACGTTCACTGTGGATAACCACGACAGATCAGTGACCCAGAGCAGCCCTGCACACGTTCACTGTGGATAACCACGACAGATCAGTGACCCAGAGCAGCCCTGCACACGTTCACTGTGGATAACCACGACAGATCAGTGACCCAGAGCAGCCCTGCACACGTTCACTGTGGATAACCACGACAGATCAGTGACCCAGAGCAGCCCTGCACACGTTCACTATGGATAACCACGACAGATCAGTGACCCAGAGCAGCCCTGCACACGTTCACTGTGGATAACCACGACAGATCAGTGACCCAGAGCAGCCCTGCACACGTTCACTATGGATAACCACGACAGATCAGTGACCCAGAGCAGCCCTGCACACGTTCACTATGGATAACCACGACAGATCAGTGACCCAGAGCAGCCCTGCACACGTTCACTATGGATAACCACGACAGATCAGTGACCCAGAGCAGGCCTGCACACGTTCACTGTGTATAACCACGACAGATCAGTGACCCAGAGCAGCCCTGCACACGTTCACTGTGGATAACCACGACAGATCAGTGACCCAGAGCAGCCCTGCACACGTTCACTGTGGATAACCACGACAGATCAGTGACCCAGAGCAGCTCTGCACACGTTCACTGTGGATAACCACAGCAGATCAGTGACCCAGAGCAGCCCTGCACACGTTCACTGTGGATAACCACGACAGATCAGTGACCCAGAGCAGCCCTGCACATGTTCACTGTGGATAACCACGACAGATCAGTGACCCAGAGCAGCCCTGCACACGTTCACTATGGATAACCACGACAGATCAGTGACCCAGAGCAGCCCTGCACACGTTCACTGTGGATAACCACGACAGATCAGTGACCCAGAGCAGCCCTGCACATGTTCACTGTGGATAACCACGACAGATCAGTGACCCAGAGCAGCCCTGCACACGTTCACTGTGGATAACCACGACAGATCAGTGACCCAGAGCAGCTCTGCACACGTTCACTGTGGATAACCACAGCAGATCAGTGACCCAGAGCAGCCCTGCACACGTTCACTGTGGATAACCACGACAGATCAGTGACCCAGAGCAGCCCTGCACACGTTCACTGTGGATAACCACGACAGATCAGTGACCCAGAGCAGCTCTGCACACGTTCACTGTGGATAACCACGACAGATCAGTGACCCAGAGCAGCCCTGCACACGTTCACTGTGGATAACCACGACAGATCAGTGACCCAGAGCAGCTCTGCACACGTTCACTGTGGATAACCACGACAGATCAGTGACCCAGAGCAGCCCTGCACACGTTCACTATGGATAACCACGACAGATCAGTGACCCAGAGCAGCCCTGCACACGTTCACTGTGGATAACCACGACAGATCAGTGACCCAGAGCAGCCCTGCACACGTTCACTGTGGATAACCACGACAGATCAGTGACCCAGAGCAGCTCTGCACACGTTCACTGTGGATAACCACAGCAGATCAGTGACCCAGAGCAGCCCTGCACACGTTCACTGTGGATAACCACGACAGATCAGTGACCCAGAGCAGCCCTGCACACGTTCACTGTGGATAACCACGACAGATCAGTGACCCAGAGCAGCCCTGCACACGTTCACTGTGGATAACCACGACAGATCAGTGACCCAGAGCAGCCCTGCACACGTTCACTATGGATAACCACGACAGATCAGTGACCCAGAGCAGCCCTGCACACGTTCACTGTGGATAACCACGACAGATCAGTGACCCAGAGCAGCCCTGCACACGTTCACTGTGGATAACCACGACAGATCAGTGACCCAGAGCAGCCCTGCACACGTTCACTGTGGATAACCACGACAGATCAGTGACCCAGAGCAGCTCTGCACACGTTCACTGTGGATAACCACAGCAGATCAGTGACCCAGAGCAGCCCTGCACACGTTCACTGTGGATAACCACGACAGATCAGTGACCCAGAGCAGCCCTGCACACGTTCACTGTGGATAACCACGACAGATCAGTGACCCAGAGCAGCCCTGCACACGTTCACTGTGGATAACCACGACAGATCAGTGACCCAGAGCAGCCCTGCACACGTTCACTGTGGATAACCACAGCAGATCAGTGACCCAGAGCAGCCCTGCACATGTTCACTGTGGATAACCACGACAGATCAGTGACCCAGAGCAGCCCTGCACACGTTCACTGTGGATAACCACGACAGATCAGTGACCCAGAGCAGCCCTGCACATGTTCACTATGGATAACCACGACAGATCAGTGACCCAGAGCAGCCCTGCACACGTTCACTGTGGATAACCACGACAGATCAGTGACCCAGAGCAGCCCTGCACACGTTCACTGTGGATAACCACGACAGATCAGTGACCCAGAGCAGCCCTGCACACGTTCACTGTGGATAACCACGACAGATCAGTGACCCAGAGCAGGCCTGCACACGTTCACTGTGTATAACCACGACAGATCAGTGACCCAGAGCAGCCCTGCACACGTTCACTGTGGATAACCACGACAGATCAGTGACCCAGAGCAGCCCTGCACACGTTCACTGTGGATAACCACGACAGATCAGTGACCCAGAGCAGCCCTGCACACGTTCACTGTGGATAACCACGACAGATCAGTGACCCAGAGCAGCCCTGCACACGTTCACTGTGGATAACCACGACAGATCAGTGACCCAGAGCAGCCCTGCACACGTTCACTGTGGATAACCACGACAGATCAGTGACCCAGAGCAGCCCTGCACACGTTCACTGTGGATAACCACGACAGATCAGTGACCCAGAGCAGCCCTGCACACGTTCACTGTGGATAACCACAGCAGATCAGTGACCCAGAGCAGCCCTGCACACGTTCACTGTGGATAACCACGACAGATCAGTGACCCAGAGCAGCCCTGCACACGTTCACTGTGGATAACCACGACAGATCAGTGACCCAGAGCAGCCCTGCACACGTTCACTGTGGATAACCACGACAGATCAGTGACCCAGAGCAGCCCTGCACACGTTCACTGTGGATAACCACGACAGATCAGTGACCCAGAGCAGCCCTGCACACGTTCACTGTGGATAACCACGACAGATCAGTGACCCAGAGCAGCCCTGCACACGTTCACTGTGGATAACCACGACAGATCAGTGACCCAGAGCAGCCCTGCACACGTTCACTGTGGATAACCACGACAGATCAGTGACCCAGAGCAGCCCTGCACACGTTCACTGTGGATAACCACGACAGATCAGTGACCCAGAGCAGCCCTGCACACGTTCACTGTGGATAACCACGACAGATCAGTGACCCAGAGCAGCTCTGCACACGTTCACTGTGGATAACCACAGCAGATCAGTGACCCAGAGCAGCCCTGCACACGTTCACTGTGGATAACCACGACAGATCAGTGACCCAGAGCAGCCCTGCACACGTTCACTGTGGATAACCACGACAGATCAGTGACCCAGAGCAGCCCTGCACACGTTCACTGTGGATAACCACGACAGATCAGTGACCCAGAGCAGCCCTGCACACGTTCACTGTGGATAACCACGACAGATCAGTGACCCAGAGCAGCCCTGCACACGTTCACTGTGGATAACCACGACAGATCAGTGACCCAGAGCAGCCCTGCACACGTTCACTGTGGATAACCACGACAGATCAGTGACCCAGAGCAGCCCTGCACACGTTCACTATGGATAACCACGACAGATCAGTGACCCAGAGCAGCCCTGCACACGTTCACTGTGGATAACCACGACAGATCAGTGACCCAGAGCAGCTCTGCACACGTTCACTGTGGATAACCACGACAGATCAGTGACCCAGAGCAGCCCTGCACACGTTCACTGTGGATAACCACGACAGATCAGTGACCCAGAGCAGCCCTGCACATGTTCACTGTGGATAACCACGACAGATCAGTGACCCAGAGCAGCCCTGCACATGTTCACTGTGGATAACCACGACAGATCAGTGACCCAGAGCAGCCCTGCACACGTTCACTATGGATAACCACAGCAGATCAGTGACCCAGAGCAGCCCTGCACACGTTCACTGTGGATAACCACGACAGATCAGTGACCCAGAGCAGCCCTGCACACGTTCACTGTGGATAACCACGACAGATCAGTGACCCAGAGCAGCCCTGCACACGTTCACTGTGGATAACCACGACAGATCAGTGACCCAGAGCAGCTCTGCACACGTTCACTATGGATAACCACGACAGATCAGTGACCCAGAGCAGCTCTGCACACGTTCACTGTGGATAACCACAGCAGATCAGTGACCCAGAGCAGCCCTGCACACGTTCACTGTGGATAACCACGACAGATCAGTGACCCAGAGCAGCCCTGCACACGTTCACTGTGGATAACCACGACAGATCAGTGACCCAGAGCAGCCCTGCACACGTTCACTGTGGATAACCACGACAGATCAGTGACCCAGAGCAGCCCTGCACACGTTCCCTGTGGATAACCACGACAGATCAGTGACCCAGAGCAGCCCTGCACATGTTCACTGTGGATAACCACGACAGATCAGTGACCCAGAGCAGCCCTGCACACGTTCACTGTGGATAACCACGACAGATCAGTGACCCAGAGCAGCCCTGCACACGTTCACTGTGGATAACCACGACAGATCAGTGACCCAGAGCAGCCCTGCACACGTTCACTGTGGATAACCACGACAGATCAGTGACCCAGAGCAGCTCTGCACACGTTCACTGTGGATAACCACGACAGATCAGTGACCCAGAGCAGCCCTGCACACGTTCACTGTGGATAACCACGACAGATCAGTGACCCAGAGCAGCCCTGCACACGTTCACTGTGGATAACCATGATAAAAGAGAAATGTGCTTTAAGACGGTTTAATTACACTTATCAGAGGTCTTGCTTTGTTCTTGCTGTTGTTTTTATAACATCTGGGATCCAGATGTATCCGATTCAAATCTCTTTTTGCCTGTTGATCGGATGCATCTGGTTATCTGTCTTCATTTGGCTTATTGGCGTGTATAGAAGCGGGGCTGACCGCGAGGCTGACCGTGTGTTGACGTGATTATAAAACCTTACCGTGACCTACAGAACTTGTTTATGTATAATTAGATATTTATAGTCGTCCCAAAATGAAATGGCCCAACACTGTAGAATTTTTTAATCATTGTGTTTTCTGTTGCTTTTATCCCTGAAGTATCGTGGCGGCGGTGTTATCAAGGTTAGCGTCTATTAATATAAATCTCTTGTCACTTTTTTATACAGTGTCATGGGTTTGCATTTCAAGGTTCGAGGCATATAAAGGACAGTGGCTACAGCACTGACACAGGGTTGTAATGTTATTTATGATTTCAAGGCTGAACTCGGAGCAGAGCGCAGGAATTCCAAATGGAATCATCTGATCACACTGCCTGGCTCTGATTGACTGCGTCTCAGGAAACATTATCAGAAGAGCCTGCTGACCTTGTCATACTGTTTAAGTGCCTGTACAAGCATGGAAACGAGACTCCTATTGCATTAGAGTTTCATCCATTCCAGGTTTTAATACAAGCTCGACTAGCCACAGTGTATAGGTAACAATCTCAGGTGTGACTCATTAAACCAGGAATGGATTAAACTGCTTTGCAAAGGGAGTCTAATTGCTATCCCTGCTGCACTATTTTACAAGACCTACGTATGATGGTTAGTTATAATGTTTTTCAGTAGCATGTCTCCCTTCATTGTGGAGTTGTGTTGAAAATGCATCTTCAGTTAAGGTAAATATCACAGTATAAAATGTGACAATATGCAATAGGTGAACTACAGCAAGTGGGATTATAGCACCATAGTCTGACTTCACTAAATGAAATAAGACATGCCTCATCATTACAGCATTACAGAGGAAAATAGGGGTCAGTATTATTTAACATGGGCTTGGGAAGAGGGAGTAAGTAAAGTCTATCCCTCCAACCAAGATCCCAAATGTCCCTTTTTCCAGGTCTGGCTGGGGAATGCTGTTTCTACTCTCAGTAATATTAGTTTAGTTTGTAATGACGCTGTGTCATTTATGTTATATTGGATGTGTAGTTAAGTACACCTAATGTAAAGCCATTTTATTCCTGCCTCCTCTTCACACTAAACAAACTTCTTCAAACGGTGCATCAAGGATGCAGTGTGGCAGGCGATCGTGGGAGTTTTGACTCCCCGCATATCTCCCCTTAATTGAATAACTCCTGTATATGGAAGAGAGGAAAGCATGTGAATCATTTAACTGATAACTTCTGTCACCTATTAAAACTAAGGGCTGGTTTTTAATACCTTTGAAAGCCACTGCAAAAAATAAAAAAGAAGAAAGCTTGCTAAAAAAGAAAGGTGATGAAGCCACTTACAGATTGAAAGCACTGGGTGAATATCAGTGGTAAATAAAAATTGAATTCATAAAATAAGTCTTCTGAAAGGGAGAGGTAGCTGTCAGGAGTCAGCATACAGAAAGATCTGCTTTGGAAATGAACTGAGAAATAATCCTTTCTTGTTAAAGTGATGAAGTTACCTCAAAGTGTCTTTAATTACACCGGCACTGTGCAGGTGGGGGTTAAACTACATGTCACTGCTGACTGCATCTTTACTGATGAATTAAAAAAAATGGGTTACAATTACCAGTAATTACCTTTTGTTGTCAGATAATTTCATATTATTTTATTAATGCTAACCTAAACATCATGAAGTAATTACTGTGTAACTTTAATTTCTCTAATTACTGATAACGCTTACCCGGTTAATATTTCATCTCATAGTCATAATACAAAGTAAATTAAAATAAATGCATAAATAACCACACAAATAATAACATTTTTTTACCACCAGGTGGCGACAACAGCAAGTTACAAAACCCCTTTATTAGCAAGCAAACCATCTGCTGCACACCATTACTGAAATGCCTTCTGTCTCTGCATTGGAGCTCCAGGGTCATTCTCCTGCTCCTCAGTTAATGACTTCACGTACAGTTTCACATCTTTGTTCTCCACCTTGCAATCAGGTCTGGCTCCGAGGGCTGTGCCACACTGAGACGTTTATCCAATTTCCTGGCTTATTTGCACACCAAAGCAGCTCCCCGCGACATCTCAAGCCATCACCTGTAAGTGTGACGGATGACAGGAGTCGTGACTGCAAGCAATGGTCTTCAGGAGCTGTCGGCACCACTTCAGCCTATCATCTGTCTTCCGTTTGCCCAGCCCAGATGTCTCAGACTGCTTTGGGGGGAGGGCAGGAGGGGGTATTTCACAAGCACATTTATTAGGGTTAAAGTGCAGCACATTTTATATTTATTATTTCAAAGTAATCTGAATTGGCAGACTTGCTGTTTCTCCAAAAACATATATATATATTTTTATTTTTTGTACATGTTCTTTGTCGTTCAAAAAACAAGAGCCGATAAGCAGTACAAACCTAGTGTGTGCTTGTATCGGGTTTAATGTTTAATTGCTATTGACTCGAAACTGGAATTAATTTACCTCGGGGGAGCGTTTAGGATTAGCATTTAAACAGTTAGAAGAGTTCTGGAGAAATAGGCTCTACAATCCTACAGTTTAGGGATACATGAAGATAAGAATGCACGTTTGCATATTTCAGTTATGAAGGCTATAGGACAATAAGATTTCGACTGTACTGTCTAGCTATCTATTTATCTATCTTACCACAGTATCTATCTATCTGTCTGCCTATCCAAATATCTGACAATGACCAGGCGATAATGCATGCATTATAATGATACGAATGTATATATATATATATATATATACAGTGTTATGTTCCGGAATTGTAAAAAAAGCCCCCCACCCACCCCCCACCCCCCCAGGCCATATGTTTGATAAATGCTTAAAAAAACAATATCACATAAATTATACACCAGTGCTTCTAAACTGATCTAAAAGGGGCTGGTTACACTCAGTTTAAAGGTTTCTTCTCCTGCTGGTTGTTAGTTGGCTCCATGCTTCCCGTTTTGCTCTGTTAGATTGAATTGTTCCGTTTTAAGCTACAGGGAATTCCCTTCAGTTCCAAGCCTGGGGTCTTCTGCTCCAGAGCTGGCTTTGTTCCTGTAATTGACTATTCATATACGTCTCTGCACAGGCTGCTGAGGGACTCAATCAATACCAGAGCTATCCGACATGTTCACAGCATGCAGGCAACAATGACGTCACTCTAGCAAGCTGCGCGAAGCACGCGCTGGACTACGGGTTATACGTTTCTCGTTGAATAGGTACTGTGAACTGCACAGGTGCTGTTGTATCTGAAAGCTTGCATTCGGCAGCTGCTGAGATAGTCACAAAAAGTTTTAATGAGCTTATAAATAGGTTAGTACATATTAACTAACTATTAAAGAAGCATGAAAACATGGGTTGCCATGTTAGTGAGCCTGTTGTTAACAGATAATTAACTTTTTAAAAGTCACTGTTAAATTAAAGAGTGAACAGTTACTTCAATGCTCTGTCATTTTTTTTTTTAATTTTGCAGTCCCTGGGGTACACATAGAAAGGTTTTAGTTCTATTGTTCCTCGGTCCTGGAGCTGTCATTGGATAGACGTTAAGCTCAGTGCCTTGGTATCGCTGCATGGTGTTTTAATGCTTTCTGTGAGCTTGCTTGATCACTGCTTTGTTGATGTACTCTTGTAACTGGAGGATGTGTTTCTGTGCGATATGCGATGTTTATTTGCCGTCTTCTTGGTCAGGTCTTCCTTGTAAAGGAGATGGTTGAATTCAAGTCACTTCCTGGTTAAAAATAAAGGTAAAACTAAAAAGTTGACGAGAAGCAACAAACTCTTGTGTATAACTCTCAAGAATTTCGACACCCACAGTGTTCATTCGTTTGAGCTACAGGCGGTCCAGCTTACTTTTTTTTTCCCTTCCATCGATTCAGAAGATGAATGCAGGCAATCAATATCCTCCCGCAATGGGAATCCGAAGCCAATTAGTTTCCAATTGGGAGCTGTGTGATTCTGTGGAACAGGACTGTAATATTTCAGAGTATATATTTTTTCATTTTCTCTTATCTCTCCCGCAATCCATCAGGGACTCTGCTGAGTGGCTTGGCTGCTGGTGGCTGATTCTATGTGTTAATTGTATTGCCTTAAGCATGTTAAACCAAATGGTGCCAGACACAGTGGTTTTATTTACTGAGCCCTGAGGCATCAAAGTTATGCACCGACAGGCCTACAAAATACAGAATAGTCTTAAAAAGTAGGCAGGACCAAGCAGCCCCCAACACAATGTGCGAGTGGAAATGCATGTGTCTTCCTGTCCATCGTTGCAATGATTTGGGCCACTGGCTCAATCCATCATGACCCCCTTGTGACCGGACTTGCAGGCAGTGATTTTCCGCAAGTGTTGTCATTGCAGGAACACCCTAGAGACTGTCTTGATGGATAAGTTTGGTCAATGCAGCCACTGGTATCTAGATCCGCTACAGTTCTGAGCAGTATAATCGACCCCTGTATGTAGCCTAACATACTCTGTACTTGGATAGTGGGGTTTTCTCTGCAATACAAGATAAATGAAAAAGATTTGTTGTCATTGTTGTTAACACTGACTACGGTTAGAGAACACTAGAGCGCGTGTATCTACTCGCTGTCAGTCTCGCACTGATCTCAAGGATTCTCATATAAAAATCTGAATTGAACTGGAAGGCAGTTCCACGTTAAACAGAAAAAATATATAGACTATAGAGCACAGGCCTTTGCTAATGTGTTTTATAATAATACAATAAAATGCAAATGTATTCAACGTCCTCTTTTGAAACTTACTGTAGTGTATATTAGAAAAGTCATAGTAAAGTGTAGTAAAGCATAATATAAGCATGGCAGTGCACAGGTAAGGGGGAAAAAATAAATAAATAACTTGTTTTGTTTGTTTTGTAAGGTTGTTGATGATAAGAGTTCACTTTCATTCCAATATTACCTGAAGAAGGCAGAAGGGAGAAACATGCATGTCATCTAAAGGCGGTCTTGAAACATTCCTCTGTGATGCAACATGTGCTCCGGTGAGACAGGAGTCTGATATGTAACAGATTAGAGGAAATACCCAAGTCGTGCTCTGCTCTGTTTGACACTGGCACTAAATAACAATCACCAGAGGTGAACGAAGCCCTGCAGTCCCTCTGCAGCATTGTAATAAAAGCAAATGGGTCTATTCAATGGACATAAACAGAGGGGGGGTGTAAACTTGTGACTCTAACAACTGCTAATGGGCAATGCAAGCCTCTTTACAGTGTATTCAATCAATGTCTGTCATAGCAAACAATGTATATTGTGGATGTAACACCCACTACAGCCACGCTGATATAAATGGTTAAATAACTGAACCATGGTAGTGTTCAGAGCTGTCGAGCTGAGATCTCTGACATTTCATTTAGAGTCTGCTCTTCATTAGTGATGTTTGCGTACGCAATAACTGAAAGATGATCTCTTATGATAGTGCTATAATTCCATGAACGCATTAGTGTTTGCAAATCGTAGTAAACCAGCAGATATTAACTATCAACTCAAGGGAGCTCCTCTGCCCCTCTGATAGTCTATTGCCTAACTTGATTCCATGTCAATAACATGTACAATTAATATAATAATAATAATAATAATAATAATAATAATAATAATAATAATAATAATAATAATAATAATAATAATGTACACCCAACTGCACGTAACAAGACTGCACTTGCATCAAGTGGTTCTGGTGACTATGATAAAAACACAAGAGCAAATTACTGAGACAGTGAAAGTAAATGCATTACAGTCAGAGAAAAAACAAACGTTTAATCTGCCGTGCGTTGATTTTTGCTTGTAACTAGCAGATGTTTCCTGTAGCTATATATGAAATCATTTTACAATACAATAGAATGCACTACAATGCGGTCAGGAACCTCAGAGCAGTTAATTGTCCTCCAAAGCCAGCTCATTGTGCTCAGCACAACACAACAATTGGACCCAATATGATGGCTTGGCTGGTTCTGTTTTCCAGCTGCTTCTGAGTGCACTGGCACCTGACTGTCATGGAGGAATTGGGTAATAGCAGGGCAGATGGTGCATTTCTATCCAGCACAGAGAAACGGCTTCCTTTGCTTGGCTATGAGAGGACAGTTGACTTCCCAAGAAGGAAGGAAGCCAGGACCTTATGTTGGTGCCACAGCTGTTTAACATGGCACTAGATCAGCGTTCTGCTTGACTGAAATCTGCTGTAGTGGTTTTTAAGTGTCTGTGCGATTTTTATATGGCTTACAGAAATGAACTGCTCTGCAATTCACTGTAATTACATGTGTGGCTACATAAGAATTGCACATTAAATGCACTACCACATGTGTAATTACAATGTTTCTCATTTTGTAAGTAAGCACACTGTTACATTGTAGATACACAACTACATGTGTAATAACTATGTCATTACAGTTTAGTAAGAAACACTCAGATTCTCTCAATGGTTCATATCCAGACTGTGGAGTACATTTAAGTGATCTAAACAGCCATGGTTTATATAATTACAAAACATCCCACAGTTCATATTAGTCTTTTAGTTTATTTCCATCTGCAATTAAAAAAATGGAGAAGGTTTAGTTTAGCTTAGTTTATTCACTTTGTGCCCGCAGTGCCATCACAGGTACATCTCAATAGTGCAGCAGTAATACAAAGAGAGACCTAAGCAAACCATACTCAATAAAATAACAATACAACAATAAAACAAATGTAAACCATTAGTGTGCATTTATTAATAATACATAGATATTAAGAAGATAAAAACACAGTTGCTTTTTCATTACATCTAAAACCAGTTCATCGTTTTCATAACTTAATGATTGCAATGACATTAGTATTTTGACCTGACACCTGTGAGTATGCACTCTTTAATCATCATCAAAGCATTGCATACAAAAACACCAAGCAGGGGCCACACAGCTGCCAATGCCTAGACAACCAGTCCATAGAAGTGAGCTTAGGGAGTGGCAAAATCATTGCAAACTATCAGGTCTACATAGTGCTTTTCATTTAGATTACTCTCTCTCTCGCTCTCTCTCTCTCTCTCTCTCTCTCTCTCTCTCTCTCTCTCTCTCTCTCTCTCTCTCTCTCTCTCTCTCTCTCTCTCTCTCTCTCTTGACAATTGGTAATTAAGCAATAATTTATAGCCAACATTGTAACAGTGAAATAAATGATCTAGGTGTAATGTGTTTTTTATGCAGCTCCTTTTATTTCGTGTAGCACCAAGTCATAAGAGCAGCGGGATGTATGGAAATGATCCAGTTGAAATGTGCGCTCTGATCTGTTTGATCTGGAAGAAGCTATCTGTTTCAGTGCTGCCGTGCACGGAATAGCTGTCTGGTAACTTATGACAGTTTTGTTGATCCCCACAAATCTATTGCTGGGATAAAGCAATGAAATTGGCTGTTTTGTCCAAAGTTAATTTTCGTGAACACATATAACACAAAAGGCTCAATAAAGCAAAAATTGTGCCATGTGTACGCTTTCCTTTTGAAGGATTTATTTTATTAATTATAAAATATGTGGCTGCTGCCTTTTTCTTACAATGTAATGTCCCTTTGCATGTCTGTGGTTGGTTGGCTGTACTAGACAGAGAGAGAGAGAGAGAGAGAGAGAGAGAGAGAGAGAGAGAGAGAGAGAGAGAGAGAGAGAGATAGGACTTCTGTTCATTGTTTTTTTATTAATTTTATTTTTCGGTGCTTATTTTTAGCTATTTTCAAGTTTTATATACTGTATGAAATTATTGTTTTTGATTCCTTCCTAAACTCTTCAGTATTATTTTCTGTCACAATAGCAGTAACTCGACAGTACTTGCACACACTTCATGTACCTTCTTTCCTTTGCTGTCTTCCACAACGAAATCCTTATGGTCACGGGCATATTCTTCTGGGGTGTCTGTGTGTGTAGGAATTGTGTTACATTTTGCCACAATTTGCAATTCTGTTTTAAGTTCCACGAGCGTGTAAATACTCCCTATGTGACTGCAGTATAGCTTTAAATCTCGCGAGAAAGAACAATCCTCCGCTCCAGTAATTGCAATCTAATTTTAAATCTTGCACGCGTGTCACAATCCTCCAATAGAAATGTAGGAATTTGCTGTCACTCCATAGTTGGGGTGTGTTTAAAGTATTCAGAAAAAAGCAGTGCGAGATACAAGTCAGGGGACTGGCCGGTTTTTGGTTTTTTTTGTAGGTTACTGTATTTTATTTATTTTCTTCACAGGGAAAGTGGTCACGTCAAAGAATTGAGTCACCATTTCCAGTGTTTTTCCAGTGTTTATTGGAAATGCACCGATTTCATTTTATTTTATCGGGGGTGTTTATCGGTTAAAAACGAAAATCATTATTTATTAATGCCCTGTAATCTAAGGTTCTCCCAAACATGCATGTTGTGCAAACTGGAAAACATCTTGCATCCCAATATGATTGTAGATTGTGGATGTCAAAGCATGCTAGCTGGAGTCGAACCCAAACATAAGAGACTCTTGCAGTGATTTAAATCTTCAGAAGTTGCAAACAGCATTTTATTCCTTTCCTTCTCTCTACTACTACGCCATGCCAAGGGGTAGTGTTGCAAGTTGAGAAAGTACTTTCATGCAACACCTGAAGTTCTATCTGCTTTTGAAGACAATACAGAGCCACCTGGCAGTGAAACCAGAGGCACAGAAACAGATGGCAGCATGCAACCAGTGTTTCAAATGACTTTGAGAGTCTGATAATTACATTTCACAAGTAAGCCGCTCTTCGTGGTGTAGAGAAGCGCCGTGTGAAAAGTCAGCTGCTGTTTCAATGGGTACTTCAGACTGTGTGTGAAAAAAGTAGGGAAACCAGGAAGTATTTGGTCAGTTGGATAGTGTCAAATGTTAACTCTTCAGTAAATCTGAGCCAAGAAAAAAAATGAATACTGTATATTAATCTTGTATTAGTATATATTATAACAGGTGAATTGCAATAGAGTGTTCATAAATTAAATAATAACACGTTTATAGATTGCATATAACCACATTATAACAGATCAAGTGTTACCCTAAGAATCATCCAGAACTATGAGATCACTCAGTAATAATGCTAAATTCACAAATACTAAAGACAACTAGAAGCCTTTTTTGTCCTTTAATATCACTCATAGGAAACCTAGTAATCACTTTAAGATAGCAGATTTCCCATAGTAGGTCATAACATGTTTCCTGAAGTTTAAATGAATAAATCTATAAACTAAAGTGTGACCAGTCGTGGAATGTTGCAAAGCAATAATCCCAGCAACGCATCACAGCTCTGCTAGTGCCATTTTACTCAAGGACTGCGAATAAGACAACAGATATTTGTGTGTGGTTTTTACAGAAGGCTTGTGTCGGAATCTGTTTGTCTTCAACAGAATTCCGTTTACACTGTACTGCAGGTTCCCTTTGATTTCAATTTACAAACGCGTGAATGCGAATAGGAAGTTCCTCTGAGGTTCTCTGGCTTTGTGAGCTACCTTAACAAAAAGAGGAGCTCCTGCGATCAGCAGAACGCGTGGAAAGTTTGAAACGATGAGACGGGCTATTGTGTTGAACCGCATGGTATCTGCGTGATAGTCTTTTTAAAATCCTGAGAACAAATCAATCAGGTTCTGTACAGATGATAATGTGATATAGATTTTGCATTACACTGCATATTATGTGAAGCAATCAATTTCACCTGAAACACACATTTCATTTAGGCAATCAAATCCTTGAAATGCCATTGATTAAGGAGCTATGTGCCCCATACCAGTTACAGTATAAAAGGACAACTTGTGTCTTTTCATCAGGGAGTGAAAAGTTTAGTAGAAGTTCATTTTTCTTCGATATCTAATAAGCACTTAATGGAAAAAAACCTGCATATTTCTGCATTTGATATATTTCAACAGCTTAACAGTACTCTCCCATAACAAGTAAGGTACTCTGCTCTATTTGAATAAGTATTTAGTCAAGGGGTAGATGACACTTTAGTTTAGGTATCCATTATAAGTGGTTTATGCAATCTATAAACATGTTGTTAATTATGTTATTAACAGTTGCAGATTTTGATTAGGGTCTTATAATGCGGTAGATCCCCAAACTAAAATGTTACCAATAAATATTCAACATGAACAGAAACATATAAAGAGATTTTAACAGATTATTTATCACGTACCGAATAACTTTTAGAATTTTTTTTTCTAAGCAAATAAGTAATACTTGAAACTTTTTTCCTTTATGATTACCAGTTATACCAGTATTATTTTCATCACAAATCTCCAGACAGAATGCATTACAAGCTCAAATCCCTATCTTTGATGTGGCACCATCGGTACAATATAATTAAACACCTTGCGGGTTCAGCGCCTGCCTCAGCAAACTTTAACATCCCTGATAGCATCGCAGCTCAGATTTTTGTACATATGTACCTATGAAACAAAACCGCTGAAATCGCATGGTAATACAGATCCACGTTGCTCAGGGGAGCAGAACAAGAGTGGTCCTTTTATAAGACCTTCAGTACCCTCAGTAAAGTCATTCAAGTCATACTGTGCCCTTCCACTGGTTTCCCTAGTAACTCACTTTTTGAAGCTACTGTTGATTTATATGAATAACATATTTATGTCTGGCAGAGAGTCTGAGCAAGACCACAGCGATTGCTGGCAGGGCCAGCGGGCTAATTGGTGTCTGCATTAGTTATTGGGCAGTCAGCGAGTCACGCAGCTAGTTCCATAGCAGGTCTCCTCCAGTCTGTCACCCCCTACTGTGCACGGTACCTCAGGCAGCCTCTGAACAAGCTGGCTCAGTGCAGATTCACACTCGCTGGTATTGCTTCTTTACTTCCTGCCATGCTGCACCAGTGACACGGGACCAAACTAAGTGTTCAGAAGTAGTTTATTTGGCCGTTACGAATAGAAAAGAAATCCTACTCAAACACATCAGCTTTACAAGTGAATGCACTCAGTCTACGGCCATATAAGAAACATCACAAAAAAAAATCAGTTATTGCAATTCTCTTACGACGCACACTGTTCCATGCAATTTTAACTTCCAGGAGTCTATAACTAACTACCATCTAGTGCAATTAGGAAGCAATCCCCTAATGGAATATCAGACAGGGAATAATGTACAATAGAGACTTAGGGAATCAGGACCATGGCAATGTCCAGTTAGTTACGATCCAGTCTTGCACTTATTTATCAAGTGCCTTGGAGAAGGTCCTGGGTTGGCCGATGAGCATTTAGCTACAGAGCCCCCATGTTATGGAATAAGAGTATCCAGGATATGATCGAGCATCCGCTAAATAACCCAAATGTATCAGCTGAAGAAGAATAATGAGTACGATTACATTTATTTTAATGAGGAGGTTCCAAGAATGATGGAAGTCTAAGTGTTTCTGATCCCAGATTGAATGTATGATGAGATTGTCTTTTAGTGCAATGTTATTTTTAGGGGTGTGAAATCACTGCTGTCTGTTTCTGGTCATCTTGCCAGGACACTCTTGTAAAAGAGGCCTCGGTCTCAATGCGTTTTTTCCTGGTTAAAGAATAAATAAATGATGTTGTTAACTGCAAAAAGTTAAGTCTAAATGCAATGAATCAAATGACATAAATCCAGCTTGTGTTCTGATTTTTCATAGACATATTACTTAGTGTGTTCATTGGCCTGTGTTTGAAATGGTTAAATGCGAGCATGCATTAGCGCTATCTTAGAGAATCAAGGTAATATTCATCTTGGTACATCAGAAGAAGTGTTATAGTTAATCTCCATAGAAAACTGGGATTTATGTTAGTCCATTCATCATATTGCATTAATTACTGTAGGTGGATCGCAATTACTGGTAATTGCTGTATCAAAGAATTACTAAAACTAAAAGTAGGCTGTATATTCAGTTAACTTTTTTTGAATGTTCGATGTCCTTCTCTTTTTTTGTATATATTTCTTCTTTATCAGTCACCTGAGCTTTCAAAGACATCCACTTAATTGGTCAGGGATTGAACTCTTGATCTATCCAGCCCAATTATTTCTTAATATTTTCATTTTTCCTGGTTCCCGTCAATGTTTCCTGTCCCATGTTTAAGAGATCCTTGCTCTCCTCCTAATTACCTCCTTTTGAGAATCAGTGGGGGTTGCAATATTGGACAGAGGTCTGGCTCTTTTTCCTCACTTACAGTTTCTGCAATGCATATGAAAGCTGCTGGATTGGCAGCATTGAAACTGAGAATATTTCTCTAAATGTATCCACAAAGTAAGGATAGCCGTATGTAATGATCTTTTACTAATTAGTTACTGCACCTTTAAGTGACTTATCTAGTTCATTAGTGCCACCTACTGGGTTGTACTCTGTGGTGTCTCTCAGCTGTGAGGAGGGCGGAGAGCTGTGCAGACGTGCCTCAGATGTATCTGGAGTTAACTAGCAGGCTAAACAATAGAAGCACCGGACTCTGTGACATGTATGTTATAGAATGGAGCTGTGGAACTAGACTAGGTACGGCCTGAAGCATTTGACTGCTAAAATCAATGTGCTCTGTGCTTGTAACCACAATCCATGTCTGGACTCTCTGTACTGCGTACTGGTCTGGATTAACATCAAACCAGCCTGACCATTGTTTCATGTGCTGTGAAAGCAGACAATGTGGTAAACCAAATTATTCCCCATCGGTTTCACATCAGATTTCCAGTCTGCCATTCAGAGGTTGAAACTTCTAACTGAATCTATTTACACACTGGCCCATTTAAATAGATATGATCGACTTTATATGAAAATGCTGTGCAATTCACTGAGGTCCTGTCCTGGTATTTACAGGCTTTCTTATTGTGTTCCTCTTCTGCAGGGGTGAGCAGTCCCACTCCAGGAGGCCCGTTCCACTCCAGGGTTAACAGCTTACATGAGATCATTAACCACTGCAGGGTCTGGATGGAGGTTTAATTGGTTTAATTAAACAATTTAGAACATGGATGGAACAAAGACTTTGGACACTCCTGCCCTAGAGACAGGATATTTTTCTTACCTCCATATAAGCCAGATCCATGAACTCCGGGACCTTAATTAAATCAACATTTATAGCGCCGCCATAATTTATAATTAAGGAAGCGCCGTCATTTTGATTTAATCCAGTCTTAGGTCTAGTGTGCAGTAGATCAGTGTTGGGGATGCTGGTATACAAATGTTTAGAAAATGGATAGACTGGAGCTTTCTGGTTTTAATTACACCGATGCACCAGATCTCCTGTGATAATTTCTGCAGAACTCTTGGAAAAGTTTTCTGGATTAGTATTGTAAAGCTTTTAAGAAGCCATCTGGGGTGCAGAGGGAGTTAAAGGCCAAGAAGACTACAGGGCTCTTGGTGTGTTTATTGCTTCCTCATGGAATATCAATTGCCTTATTTGTTTGCTACTTTTTAATACAAAACATGAACTCTGCTTGAAATCCTGTAGAAAAAAGTACATGTTTTTCTTTATTTTTTTGTTACCAAGCAGATTAAAGGCAATCTTGTGCATTGCAAAGGGGACGTACACTGAACAGATGGCAGCTGCATTGCCAAGGACTGGTACAGCAAGGAGAAACTCATTAACCACGAATTTATCTCAATGCAGTTAATTAGGGATTCTTTTAATTAGGTCGAGAGAGAAAGGGATAAGAAATTACTAAACTTTCAGATACAGGATGAAATCCCCATCTTTTAAAGTATATAAATGGCAGCTGTGATATGAGTTCACATTTGTAGAGGTGTGATGGCTGATTTGTTTAGTTTCCTTGTCATTACTATAGGAGAAACACAGAGAGCTGGCTTTAAACTGCTTTTAAGGAATAGGGGTAGCTTATTGTACCAGTCTGTGTTTTTGGGGTAAGGGGAAAAACAAATACAGACCAGCCAGGTGTGGACCCTGGCTTGTATCATACACAGAACACATCAAATCCAGCTGAGTCTTTAAGAACCCTGGAGCCCAGCTGCTCCAAAGGCCTGGGTTTGGCCCCTGGATTTGGGCTGTCCACGAAACTAGAAAAAAACATTCTGGTTGATTCTAATTCTTCGTCTGATAAATATGGAATGTCAACTTGCATAATTTGTGTGGAAAATATGACGTCATTCTTCGACCCGAGTAATTGTTTATAAACATTTCATATTTTTGTGGAATCCTGAAAATAAAACCCTTTTGGGGGGGCGCATTTTCCAAGCGTTTCATTCCTGTCTTTAACAATGAACTCCTGTTTTCTGAAAGTGGTAATAACACCGTTTTATTTGTCCAGGACTACAACCAAACTGCTACACTGTAAGTTACAGTTCTCAGGCTCTGTTTTGAGTTCTTTCAAGTATTCAAGATCTCTTCAGCACTCTCGGGGTGTGATGGATCTCATTTCATTAAAAAATCTCTTTAAAAAAAAAAAAATAGGAATGAATTAAAGTATGGATGAAACACTTTGAAAATGTACTTTAACTTTAGCCTTTAGTTTGCAACTCGTTGGATCTGTGAACGTCTTGATAACACCTTGCAATATAACTGGAGCAACATTGTCACTGGTGCTGCTGTCTGCTTTAAAAAAGGTGAGATTTGAGTGTTGTTGTTGTGGAGTCCAAAAATAGCTTGCAGTGAAAACTGTAATTCCACAGCAATTTGAGGTATTAGTATGTTTCACATCAGCTAGAAATCTTGGTAATATTTTAAATACAGGGGGAAGGGAGGGGGGGTTAGGGGGTAGATAATACGGTCTATATTATGGTTTTCAAATCCTCATTAATAAATAGATATGTAATGCACAGACTATTGTGTATTTATTTGCATGTGCCTGCCTCTCTGGATAAAGCTGTTTAGGAGTTTCAGTTTTTTTTTTCAATAGTATTTCCTTATTAACAATTCCCAGCTGACCAATTAAAATAGTTGTATTCCTCAGCCAATATTTTGAAAGCACTTGGCTTGCAGTACAGCAGATGGCAACGCATTCTACAACAATGCTGGCTTCTGCTCGCAGCTCACACTCAATATCAGACAATAAAAAAATAACAATTGAAGTATCCGCTAGGAAAGAAGAATAACACAAAGCACAGCTTGAGAGAAACACGATGTTGGGAGAGTTAACGCAGTCTCAAAAATAAAATACAACAAGAGATTAAACAAAAAAAAAAAAGAGAGACCGCTTAGAGCAATGAACATTTTCTTTAAGAATTTTTTTTACACATTCCACCTTCCATCCATCTGAAATTGTTGGTTTTGTTTAATTTTAAAAACTTTAGCAGCTGCTGTGGGTGAGATATGGAGTCATTTAGCAGCTGTGCGGAATAGTTTTGTAACTGTTTGGTTGATAAGTAATCGTTTGACAGCATGTTAGACAGCCAACACAACGCCTTGATCAGCTGCAGATGTTCAGTTCCTTCAGCTTCAGTCATTAAAGGAATCCAGTCCGGTGTGCCTCAGCAGCCGCTTAGCGATGCAGAGCACCTGGAGTGGAGGCGGTTCAGACCTGCTTCTGTACGTGTTTATGAACAGGCTGGAACAAAGACTGGCCTGGCAGCATTAGTTTTAGGGAGTTCTAGGTGTTTGTTTTTTTTATTTTTGTATTTTTTCAACACCACTGATCTGCATCCAAGAAAAAGATACCTCCTCTCAAAACTGCAGCCCAGTAAACACATCGTGTGTGAGTCTGTGTGTGTGTGTGTGTGTGTGTGTGTGTGTGTGTGTGTGTGTGTGTGTGTGTGTGTGTGTGTGTGAGTCTGTGTGTGTGTGTGTGTGTGTGTGTGTGTGTGTGTGTGTGTGTGAGTGTGTGTGTGTGTGTGTGTGTGTGTGTTTGTAATACCCATTTTTATTTATTTTACAGTTTAAGACAATCTGATTATTACACAGATCGAATTAAGACTCCTATTGTAAAGCAGTTTCACCCATTCCAGGTTTTAATATGTGCTTGATTAGCACCAGTGTGCAGGTAGCTCAGGTGTGTCTTATTAAACCCCTAGTAAGAGCATGAATGAATCAGACTGCTAGGCAATGAGAGTCTTATTTCCATCCTTGTATGCAGGGTTCTGCAGAGTTACTTGGAGCTGAAAGAGTGAGGACAGCTTCAGTACTTTTAATATAAGTGGCTCAGTTTGAAGTTAATTTTGTGTGTGTGTGTTGGTGTGATATTTGTTTTTTGATATTTGGCAGGTTCCCATTGCTTCCGTTCATTTTTTTAGTGTTTTTTTTTGTTGATTCATTGTGGCGTGTGTGTGTGTGTTGGCACATTATTGGGACTGAAATCCGTTGCTGTTTATGTTGGTCTGTACAGAGGTGTCGAGTGACTGAGCCCAGTTTAACAGCTGAACAGTTTAGAATGTAAAAGAGACAAAAAAAAAACAATACTGATTTACATTAGAATTCCTCTACTGACAGCATCAATACAGTGAGTGGTCTATACAGAGCTCTACATTAGTCTAATAAAGCACAGTGAAAGCATAGCTGAATATTACAACATCCAAAATATATCAAATACAAAAATAAAGCAGGAATAAAATACCCATTCTTTATTGTGATTGACTTCAATAGCAGTAATACCCATCCATTCCAGACTCATCACTGCCACAAACCAGTAATGCCAGTATCTCCCTCTGTTTCTGTCTTTTGGGTTTGTATTCCTTTATTAAACCAACACTGTCCCTCCTGTGTCTATCTCTGTCCACAATAAGTATTCCACATCAGCTGCCAGGTCATCGATGGCTCTCAACACGTGTCCTGCAATCTGGCCGTGTCCAGTATGCATGCAGTGGCCTGCAGCCAGAGCAGCTGCTTGCATTTGCTGTTGTGTGCATCACCCTCGCTACACTACCAGAAGAGTTTATAAAGAAAATGTCCTGTGGAAGCATTAGAGGTTTAACCAGGAAACACTCCATGCAGGCTTTTATCTAGGAATTAAGGGTCTCCATTGACTATCAAACAAGGAAAGAACTCTTTTCAGAGATGCAATTGATTATTGATAAGCCATGGCTTTTATTTTGTGAACCTTCAGTTAATTATTCACTGATGGATTTAATTGCCCCGCTTGGAACGTGTTTTCCGTTGTAGTTGTTGGCTTTCTCAATTATTGATAATTATTACCTATCCAATATTCGATTAAGGAATTGGCTGTTGGTTGTACCTCCTAGTTGACATGACAGAGTAAAATCACTTTACTGTGCACCAGATCCATGCAAAGCTAATAAAGGACTAGGTCCTTTCCTGCAGAAATATTTAGAAACTGAGACCAGCCAGTTAAGCCGGACCTTGTATAAAACTAGTTTCCACACCCACTCTCTAAGAAATAAAAGAAATGTCTTTAAAGAAAAGAATGGATGTTTAAGGCAGCCTGTTCCATTTGTGTATAAATTAGAATTTCCTTCAAGTTAGTTTTTTTTTAAAGTGAGTGGGTTTAAGGGCACACTTCATATTCAGTCAGCATTTTTCTTGTCTTTTTTTTTTGCTTTTAGTTTTTCCGTTCTGCTACAAATATCTTTGTGCAAACTTGTTTCTGAGTCAGCAGAGCTGTCAGAAACACTCTGCACGGCCTTGTAAAGAATAAGGACTCAGATCATGGGGAAAAGGGGTGAATGCCCACCTGCAGGATGAGCAGTTTATGCCTATAAAAAACAAGAGCATACGTTATTAACGATCGCCAGTCAATAGATCGTCCCAGGGGGTTCATTTCAGAAATCCAGATAATTTCTCGACTGGTGAATCTCGCTGGCTGAATCCTCTATTGATTTTCACATGAATGCAAAGATTTCATTTCTTTTCCCAAGCTTTCCTGCTCCTTCGTACCCATGCTATAGAAATACAGGTCGCTTACTGAGCTCCGATGAGACACGATCAATAGCAGTAGTAGCAGTTGGATTAGTACTAGTATTGTTACTTCAACTAGTTATTGGACTGCAATAAACCCAACGGCACAATGCTGCCATGAAACAACAGTAATTACAGGGACTAGCACTAAATGCATTGTTAGGAGTGTTGGATTCCTCTCGTGAGTTTTGCACTAGATTAACAACGTGTATAAGTGTACCTCTAACTTTCTGTTCTGTGTAGCCAGGTCCTGTAATGCAGAGGGCTAGACCTCGTTTAGCATCTTCTCACCCATTTAAGGAAGCCCAGGACATTTAGATGAGCCCATATTTATGCATCATTGAGCTCTTCATTTAGGAGCTGACACGCTTGCATGTTTGAGCTGAAGCAATTTCCTCTGGGATGCCAACAGCATCAGAAACAGAACTTGTGCTTGATGCCCTTTTGCTAGTCGACTGATCTTTGCTTATTAAGATTTTTTTTTTTTTAGTTATATGTACACAGTCTCCAGCACTCCGCTTGGGCTGCAGAAAGTAATTGTTTACTTTAGCTTACTGAGAAACTTTTTGTTTTGTTTAAGTGAAAACTTTTTTTTTACTGATATCTTACTACATATTTCCAAGTTGTGTCAAGCATGTTTGTGTCAAGCTTTTGTTTAAGGGATATTTTTTTGCACATACAATCAATTTATCGAAGGTTTGGAAAATGATTCAAATGGAATAATAGTTTGCTGCAATAGCATTTTAATGATGGATTACTAACATGAAGCTTCATTAGATGTAATTGTAAGATCCTTTAGTTACATGCAAGCTGCATTGCTTTAGCCTGTTATTATCATTAACTGTATTTATAACACATGTATGGATGCATACTTGAGTATTTATAACAGGTTGTACAATTGAATGTTTTGGGTGCATCCGCAGGGTAATGTGACTGTAATAACTGGGTAATCAACAATGGTACTCTCTTTCATAGTAACCACTGTGTAATATCATGGAAACAACATATTGTTATGTGCTGTAATAACATGGGACAGGCCATTTCGATGGAATTCCACACTTACTACTCTCGTAGTTATCATGCTAGAACAGAAATCATTGTTAGTTATTGCCATATTATTACATTGTTATGCACACCTCGTAACATAACATACCAACAGATTTTGTTGTTGTTGAATAATAGGTAAATACTAACCATTAATAGTAAATATATTTATATGAACAAGATAATATGAAAACATGACCCTTAAAATAAAGCAAACTTGCAACATCAGCTTCTGTATTTTAAATGCACGATTGCAGTTGAATTTTAAAAAAGAAAATCTCTGGCAATTGACAGAGGAAAAGCTCCTGCTATCATTTTTGTTTTTTATGCTTCAACTCCACTTCAATTCACACCAAAAATAACCAAGTGGTGCACTTTACTAACATGAGCTCTGTAGATGGGGCAGCAATCAGACACATTGATTTTCTCTTCCTCTGCACTGCTGCGGTCCACAATCCATCGGGACAGCTCCAGCGTTCCATGCCTCAGCACAGATGCAGTTTTGTTTCTTCTCCGCAGTTAAATAAGGGTTTTCCACAGTAGATTGAGTGCAGTAACGGGCACACCAATAACAGCTCAATGCTACAGCCGCCTTGGTGAACAACAAATGATTACCTGTGTGACACGACTCAGAGAGAATAATGTGAAGAACCTAAGCTATAGCCAAGTTAGACTGGGGCTACAATCAATGCTGTGCTTTATACTAGCCTTCAACAGAAGAGGCCAAATAAATACCTAATCATCTTCTTCTTGTTGTTTTTTAATTTACTTTGACCTCCACCTCAGCATAGTGAAAAACGTTTTTAAGTACATGCTCTGACAGTGACCAAAATGTAGTCTGTATGATTGCTTTAGAAAGAATGGGCAAGATGGGCGATGCATTTCTTTCTAAAGTAGTACCTATCAGCCTTGCGTTTGCAATGCTGCACATAACGTCTATCATTTTGTATGCAGGGCATAAAAAAACAACCTACCTCTTTGCAGTGTTATTCAGGTGAAACCGTTGAGCAAAATGTTAGGTTGTCTAAATAAATTGGGTTCTGCAAATTTACAAACTAACTAAAGAAATCCTTCAGTTACAGAGTGATGGTTTTGTTTTTCTGTTCCTGTTTCACCTGCTGTTCTCATAACAATGCAAATTGGGACAGTTCATTGGTTAATTATTCATAGCGAACAATAAAGGAACCAAATGCATCCCGTCCTTAAGGGATCAGTAATAGACATTTCCTTTAAAAAGGCAAGTTTTTTACAGATGCAACTGCTTTCAAGTTTCATTTCAATATACACTCAGCGTAGCCTGAAGCCTGGTTTGAAAAGTTAAAGACAGCCTTCTGTCACTGTGTAATTACAACGCATATTACTGTCAGATTGGACTCGAAACTTCAATTAGTGGTTTGTTGTTTGAACTTGCGCATCATGCATGTCTAGCATTGATTTGTATTCTTCGTGCATTCACAGAGCCGCTGGGTTAGCTTGCGTGACACCTGTTCCTGAAGTCAAAGCGTCAAGCTTGTTTCCTTGCGTCTGCTCTGGAAATCAACAGAATTAATGTTTCAGGATTTTGTTTATTATGTATGTGTTTTGGTATCTTGGGCATGGATCTATACAAAGAATGCTTGGGCATGGAAGTCTGAAACAGATAATATTCCATCAGGATGCTGCTGAATCGATTTGGATAATGAATAACTCAGTGTGTGATGTGTCTTTGAATAGAGCAATTGCTTGACTGAACCTGCAGATAAGCGCTTAGAAAAAAAAAAAAAAGCAGTGCCACAATGATTTGATCAAATAAGACACTTAAAAACCATATTGTTGCTTTTCTTTATCCTGCTGTAAATGTCAAAATGAAGAGATTAGGGTTTTTTTCACAAAAATGTCAAAATAAAGTTTATTGAACCCATTGCTGCATAAATTATAAAGATGTCATGTGTAAAATAAATCAAGGATAGAGTGAATGAAATACATGAGATAGCTTCTGGAACATGCCTTAGTGTGGCCGTTGCTACTTATCTAAGAACTTTTGCCCCATATTGACAGAATATTGGTACAACTGGGTCACAAGGGAGGCATTGAGGGAATAGAGAGTATATAATAGCATTCCAGTTTTACACTATGAATGAAGACATGCCTAATAGCTGCTGTATAGAGTGGCAGATCCCTGAGGAAGCAGGTCTTTATTGACGAGTAGATGGAAGAGGTCACTGAGACCCATTCTGGATGCTGTTTATGCACCATGTCACATTTGATTACTTTATTAGTTTTGATGGCTTATGTTTTAAAGTGCAGAGCTGATCAGAAATGCTCGCTGAGGCAGCTGCAATCTCTTAAACTCTAAAAGCTGTGTGAACTTGTGCGAGGAATATCAGATTTCCATCAAACAGCCAAGTCTGTTTCTTTGATCAACAAAGACTGGTTGTGAGGTACAAACCTTGTTGTGTTTGTATAGTATAAGAGATGTTAATAAGTGGATCAGCCTTTGGGGAAACACTCCAGCTACACTAATACAGAGTTAAAGAGCGGCTGTATTTAGATCACTCACTATAGCCCTCCCCCCTGCATCTTTAAATAAATCACAGAAATCCATGTACAGCGTGTACGACCTTTGTTTTATAAAGGTACTTAGATGGAATAGATGTTAATCTATATTGTAGGCATTAAAGCTGTAATGTGAATTCATCAACTGTGGTAGAAGCTGAGCTATTTTTCTTGTCCTTCAGGTCATCTTTCAAACCTTCAGAGATTCATTATAATCCTATTACTGTCTCCGTTTGTACACTCGATTTTTAAATCTGAATATAAATTTTGCAGGAGCTTGACAGTGCATTCCCCGAGATTGCAGACCTCTTTGCTTATATTATAATTTTATAGCCATAGGTGATCCTTTGAGTTGTAAACTAAAAACAAAGCACAGTTCCTGGACTATTCCAGGTCAAACGGACCCCATTCTTGGAAGGTGGTATTTCCCACGTTGATGGTTGATGATATATAAACCTCATGCAGAAAAGGGTTCCAGTGAGCTGTGTAGCTCACCCTGACCCCACAGAATGAGAAAGGGTCTGTAGCAGGTAGAAAATGTCAATGTTGATGATTTCTGGCCTCATTTTTCGCTATGTGGTGGATGCCCTGGAGACAATTAACGTAAGCTAGTATCCAGCAAAAGGAAAAGCCTGAGTCTCATTGTTCACCTGAGATGCAATGACCCATATGGGGTAACTGAAAGCATTAAATAAATAATCAGTTGTTTGAGTTAAACCACTTGGGTTAAAGGGGCATTTCATTGTTTGCAGAGATCCTTTGAGCAGTATAAAGAAATCCTAGTCATTTCTGCTCAAATGCGTTCTTCTAATCAGGGCAACATGCTCATGTTTGCTTATTTAAAGGCGCCTCTTTGCTGTGACTGGAATACATAAGTGAGGGACACTCCAGTCTTGCAGGTACTAACACTTGACTCTGTCCTGCCATTATCCTCCAGCTTCAGTGTTTTACCGCCAATCAATAAGTGGTCAATCTGCAGCAGTCTATATGACAATTTGCCTGACCAGATAAGTTTTACAACCGCAAGCAATCGGGTTATTTCATACCACTGTGACCTAATGCATTTTTAGACGGGGTGTTTTACAGCCATAACTGTAAAGCTAGCTCGTGAATTATTCCCTGTATACAATGGCATGGGAGGATTTATGTGCCAATTCTTAGAAGATTGAGAGCGCGGATGAATCATATCACTGGGAGATTCGCTCCACAGTGAAACATCGCAGTTTGCGGTATTGAAGGACTGCTGATTGTGTTCAAACGGAGCCCCTTGAAGTCGGAGCCCATGGTGTCCGAATACCCCTTGAAGTAGCTGTTTCCTTGGATATCTTGCTCCGGGGGAAAGGAGTGAAGTCAACATTACACGATTCTCAGTCTCCTGACTGGCTTTTTAGAATAGCAATTCTGTCAGGGTCACACAGACACACATAGTTGGTTATTTTTATACATCAACTGTCTGATTCTGAAGACTGCCTTATTTATTTATTATTAAAAAAAATGTGAAAGCTGCTACTCCTTCTTCTGAGTCTGTTAGTGTTCCTGCTGTCCTAGGACAATGCACTCGATGGAGTTCTAATATGAAATAACGTTGCTTGTACTGCAGTGTGCCTTGAACTTTCCATTCTGTGGCTATTGCTGCATGTCCATCTTTGTCCACTTCATGACTTCCTTGGAGCACCCCCATTCACATATACATTATACCATTAATGGGTAACACTTTACACCCAGCTCTCATAAGGGGTGCAGCCCTTCTTCATGGATAAAAATACTTCCGCAAGCTTCCACAAGGGAATCGGCCAAAACGCTTGCCTGCATAACTTGAAAACAGGATTGTGAATGATTTTCCATTTTTCAACACGTTTGCACATTATAAAGGTAGTCTGAATAGAATACGAGTTTCTTGTAAGTTTTGTCGAAGGCGTGGATGATGTATTGAGATTTCTATGTTGCTATGCAGAGATTTTGAAACTGATAATAAATAATACGCCCATGCTTTTAATGCAGTAAATACATTACATCCCACTAGCTGCAGGAGTAATTGATTACCTTCACTTGAATATTGAAATGCAGTATTATTAGAATGAAACGGCATATAGGCAAGTTACAAATTGAATCTGTCATTTACTCTGGTTTATGGCACCCTGCGATTTTAACTATTGGGCATTTTTCTTTCTTTTAATCATGCCATTGTTGAGACAACTTAAGTGGAAGGCAGCTTTTGTACCCTGGCGTGCATGTATCAATCTGCCATGCATTGATACTGCGAAAGATGAATGACATGCCTGCACCGATCGGGGAGAATGGAGATTACCTTGCTGGTGTACAGGAACAGT
The DNA here is from genome assembly GCF_902713425.1 of Acipenser ruthenus. Taxonomy (NCBI): domain Eukaryota; kingdom Metazoa; phylum Chordata; class Actinopteri; order Acipenseriformes; family Acipenseridae; genus Acipenser; species Acipenser ruthenus. Next base: position 1,805,228 of record NC_081209.1, read on the forward strand.
GTAAGCAGCCTATTTCTTAAATCAGCAAGACTGCAGAAAGGTGCTACTTCTAGCTTAGCAGCAGCTTCCCTTTTACAGTGAACGAGCTTCCAGTTCTGCAAGAGCTTAAGTGCTGAAGCTTCATAGCAGGTCAACCAGTGACTGATAGTATTATTACAACTGGTGCATATTTTAATACTCATCAAATACTATGTAAGTACAAAGCACAAAGGTAATACATATGTAATTGTATAGTAACCTGTGTGTTATTACTGACACTTAAAGCAAAGTTTCACCTAATATTGTTCACAACATCCTTTATAATATTTATAGATGCATTATCGGCTGGAGGCTTATTGCAATTCTAATACTATTGGCTAGCCAATCCTGTAAAGACCAAGCCTACCTTTCACTAAATGTTCTGAAAGTCTTTCTTCCTCCCCCCGCCCCCCTCCTTTGCTGCTGTATCCCCCTTCTGGGGGGTCGGTGGTCCTTCATCACCCGGCCTTGGTTAACCTCGGAACAATGTCAGAGGTCGCAGCTCAATTGAAGTTGGTCCGTGCCGACCAGAAGGTGAGATCCTGGGTCAAACAGTCCCACACTACATTCTTACACTACATCTATCAGTGCTGTGCCGCAATCTTTGAGGACTTTATAACAGATCCTTAATCTGATGTGCGAGTTACAGAAACCAAAATGATACAAGCATTCTCTGTTCCCTTCCATATTCCAAACAATGATACAAAAACATTCTCTGTTCCCTTCCATATTCCAAACAATGATACAAAAGCAATTCTGGGACTCAATAGAATATCCAATTGCTTCTCATTTGGTCCCTCCCGATTGGAGTTTTAGAATGATCAATATAGATTTATCCTGCAACACCTAATATATCGGAATGCCAATACTAACTCAACCTGTAAAAATGCATCAAGAAGTCTTACGTGTTTTCATGCACTGTAATAACTGTGCTTTTATTGATAACCCCCTGGTGCAGGGTGGACGGTGTCATACTGCTGCATTTTGATATTGTCATACAGAAAGACGCTAACATGGAAAATGTCATTGCTATTGTTTGACTTTTGATTTGGTTTGTTTTGCTTCAGTGCTAAATAAATCTGGCGCCACCCAGCTCTGGGTAATGCTATGTGTTATATACTGTGTGTCTATTGACTGCATTTGTAAATAGCCTCTTCTCAATCCTATCATGTTTTATGTTCTAAATATATATTTATAAATGTTTTAAAGTTTTTTTATCAGTATTAACAAGGAATAACAGTTTATACCAATAAATAATTTAGTGATACATTACTAAAGCTTCATTTCATGATATAAAATAGTTCTGTGCGGTTTCTTATATTGCATTAGTTACATGTTCTTAACACTGTTCTATACCCTGTAGTTATTATGAACACCTCTATAATGTATATCTTGTTTAGAACAGATCCATAAATTAAAGTGTTACAGTTTAAAGGCTTTAAAGCAATATTTTTTTTTATTTGTGCAGCAAGAGAATATTTTTTTTCTACCTTGCTATCTGAAGAAGGCAGAAGCCAAAACATTGTAATTGATTAAAACAGTGAGTTTTCAGTGTATCAATTACTTTTCTTCTTCATTATCTCTCAATCTCTCTTTTTATCGTATCTATGTGTGTGTGTGCGTGTGTGTGTGCGTGCGTGTGTATGTGCATGTGTGCATGTGTGTGTATGCGTGTTTGTGTGTGTGTGTGTGCGTGTGTGTGTCTGTGTGTGTGTGTGTGTATGTGCATGTGTGCGTGCGTGCGTGTGTGTGTGTGTGTATGTGTGTGTGCATGTGCATGTGTGTGTGTGTGTGTGTGTGTGCATGTGCGTGCATGCATGTGTGTGCGTGCATGTGTGTGCTAACAGAAGCCACAGTTGTAAGGAGAAATGAGTAGCTTTATATAACCATTACCATTTACAGTTTTTAACAAGCTTCAGTAAACTTTGATGATATGGCAAAGGTTTTTGCAAACTTTACTGAAGTACTGCAATCTGTATGTGAAGTGCTATCGATGCAGAACGCAGCCCATCTGTTTTCATTGCGGCTTACACCTTGTTATGTTTGCAGATTCAAATTGACTGTAATCTGTACAATCCTTACAAGGAAAATCACAGAGCTAACGTTAATTACAACCCAAGCACAGTTTTGTTCTATTCAGCTATACAGTTTCTGTATGGTTTTGTTTTGCTGGCTAATCTCTGTGCTTTCCTAAATAAATCCAGATACGCAGGTCACAGCAGTGTATTTTAGAAAGACGTTAAGGTAGGTCGCCAGTAACACTTTCCAATTAGAGATACTAACAGCGTGTTCATTGTGTAGCACACTACTTTTTGGGAGACGTTTGATTAATCTGGGATGTGGTGCTGGTGGTACAGTAGGATGTGCACCATGTGTTTTGGTAATTCATGTAGAGCAGCATATAGCTTGTATGCTATACTCTACTGTAAATTACAGTGAAGGATTCCTGATGGGAGTGAGTCTGAAGCCCTCATATTTTTCCAAAGCATGTTTAGCTCTTCAGATTAGATGTTTGTAAATCACGTCCCATCACCGTTTTTTAAACGGATAACTCTAATAAAACTGAAGCCAAATTAGACTGTGTGACAGACGAGAACGCTGTCCTCCATAAATATGGAGAGATTCATCTCAAAGTTTCTAATCACATAAAGATAGGTGATTCTACTGAGAAATCCCTTCCTGTATTATTATAGATGTTATTTAATATTTCACCTTGCAGTGGCTCATAAATAAACAAACGTAAAGCTCTGGAAAGGGATTAGATATTGTATTCAGAAGAGAATTGTTTCCTGAATCAGTTTGGGTGTAAAGATTTCAAAAATTGTCAATAGGCTTATTTCAGAACAACTTTTCTTTAAGAGGAACTTTTAGTTTTATATAAGAACTATTTCAAATAGCTAAAATAATATAAAACATGATCTTCGATCGCTTCTAACATGTTTTCAGGTGTTTATAGTGGCTGCTGAGTTTCCTTATTCCAGAACTCCATGGCATTCTATAACCTTTGAACTGCGTCGGCTCTGTATCTAGAACAGAGTAGCTGGAGCCAATAGAGTTGAAAGGTCAAGAATATCACCCAATGTACACACTGGTACCCATGAACTGGAAAGTCATTAATCACCCTGGTCATGTACAGCACCTTGTTGACATAAAAAAAAAGGTTTTATAAGTCAATTATTCAAACGAATTCCTGCGACCGAATCAGTAAATCATATATGTACCCTTACTCCAAACGTGGAAAAGGTGAGGTACGTGCCCAGAGTTCAAGAATGTGAACGAGATCCATCTGCTGTGTCGTTACCTCGTTACCAAGGCTGCACGGTACCTTACAGAGATGCTGCAGGGCTGGGGCTGAGAGAGAAATCGCTCCTTTCTCAGTCTGAAATCAATTCTGTTCTGTTACTTTATCATAAATATGCAGGAGCTGAACTGTGGCTTCAGAGGCAAGTGCTAATAACGCGGGGTAAAGTGTCGGCATGCTCTGCAATTTGGATAGAATAAAAATTTTAATAAATAATAAAAGTTTTTGACAAGCTCAGATCCAGGCTAAATCGTGTCATTTTATTTCCATTACATCTGCAGAAAATTAAAAACTACAATCCCCCAAACGGGATCAATTAAGTAAATCCTCCAAGGTAATGGCAGTTGAGTTGTTGACAGAAGCACTTGTTTGTGTTGCAGTGCTTCATCAAGTTGACTTCATATTGAGGAATGAAAGTGAAAAGTAAGAGGCACAGCTGATGAAAAATAGCCCTGGATCCATTTCCACCTAAATAAATACCACCTTATCTGTCCTTACCTTACCTCTCTGTCTTTACAAATATCAAATCTGTTTTATCATCCACAATACAAATAGCCCCAACCTGAAAAGACCCCAGAGAACCATTTATGTGTTTAATTTTCCTTTGCGCTGCAGAGCAGGGCTTCATATTTGTTCCCACGGTGATAGATGCCCTGGCAGTTTTCTGATTACTATACGCTTCGGTCTCCCCTTGTTCTGTAATACAAATAAATGCAGAGCTGGAAAAGAAAAGTTGGAATGACTCGCCCCAGCTGCTTACAGTGAAAGTTAATGTCACAAGGTCCAAAAACTTTAAGCAGGCTTGTCAAGCAAATAATAACCCTGGAGACCCTTTTTGTACATTTTGGAAATTGCTGGAGTTCATTTCTGATTTGTTGTACGGCGTGTGTCGGTTTTCATGGCAGGACTGGGTCTGGCAGTTCCAGATTATTTACTTTCTCCTTTGTTGACAGGGCGGCCTGATAACCCTACATTGAAAAGGCATTATTACTGTAAATTTGCACAATAATACTGCGTTTTATCATGCCTTTTCTGGGCAATGCTTTAGTATGTTTCTACAGCAAACTTCTGTTACCCTGAACAAACCAGCACTGTGTGGAGCATAGTTACAATGTACAATGAGTAAATCTTTTTGCATGAGATAACCCTAACTCTAAACCTAACGCTAACCCTTTTCTGATACAATTGTGTACTTGCATATATCTTCCAAAAAGATTTACGCATTAAGAACATTGTACCTATGCATAATAACATTGTAACTGTGTGTAACTACACATGTATTTACCAAGTAGCTACTATGTAAATGCACAGTAATTAGAGACACTTAATGTAAAGTGTTACAGCATAAACTTCGTAAAGAGATACTGTGTCATTAAAATTGAAAATAAAAGCAAGATACAAACAAAGCCATTGTATGAATGAGAGAATGAGTGATGATTAAAGCAATTCTGGAAGGAAAGATATTGTGGTTTTCATAATTACATGCAAGCCATTATCTACCAGTGGCTGTGCCTTCGCAGGAGAAGAATGACATCACTGTCCTGCCGCTGTCAATCATTTTAAAACCTGCTGCTGCATGGCGTCTGCATTGAGTTCATGTTGTCAGGGTAGAGTTTAATAGGGAGACAGATCCGGTATGTGAGCAGATGAGCATGTAAATAATGATGTAAATGACAGCTGACGCCTTTCCACCCCTATGTCAGTGTAAGAAGAGCGCTTCTGTCACGTCAGTAACACAGCTGATAAGAAGAGCACTTCTGTCACATCAGTAACGCAGCAGATAAGAAGAGCACTTCTGTCACATCAGTAACGCAGCAGATAAGAAGAGCGCTTCTGTCACGTCAGTAACGCAGCAGATAAGAAGAGCGCTTCTGTCACGACATTAATGCAGCCATTTTGGATTTCCTTGTGTTTGAAGCAAAGCTCAGACAGACAGAGAGAGAGAAGAAAGTAGGCCTACTGTTGTTCTCCTTGGTAGTAAACAATAATAAGTTCACTCTTTTTATTAGAATGGCTCTGAAGCATAACTATAAACTGAAAGTGCTGTAAATTCTGATTCAACAGAACAACAGCTGACCTAAGCACAAGAATATTGCTGTTACAGAAATTCCAGAAATTGAAAAAGTCGTGATGGCTGACTTTATGTTTTGTGTTTTATATTTGTATGCATTGGCATTTTCTTCTTTTCTATGAAAGCTTGTGAGGATTATAGCTTATGAACTCCCATCAGTTAGTTTGATCGGAAAATATGTACAGGGCTTTACGGTCAAGTGGGAATGAAACAGGCATAGTTACAGATTCGAATACCAAACCGTTCACCCGAAACACTGCAACAACTCCAACACTGACTATTGAAAAGAGCAGAGATAGCATTGCAAAAAGCATTAAGTGATAAAATGAATTGCATACCACACCTGAGAAACATCTAGACATCTTTTCAAAGCATTATAACATGGGTTTTTCCTGCTAATCCCATGCTGCTTGCACACAAAGCAAACATTCAGTCCATTGTATGCATGGTATTTGTTGCTTGTCCTTGCTTAGGCAGTGTTTCATTGGTCTTCATTATTCAATGAACCCAGAGTGCAGTAACACTCCCGTTGCTTCATCATCCACTGGTAAAATCACATTATTTGACTCTTTAGAACCTCCATATAAATAAGCCTTTTACTGAGAAGCCCTTGAACCCTTGCTTAATGCTGAAGAGTAACCAGACCCGTGATGCTGATGCCTTTGTAATCTACATTGAATGAAATGCATTACAAGTTGAAATTCTTCACAATTTAGCAGTTCCTTAATTCATTTCATGGCCACTGGTGTTTGGAATACAGTTTGGAATATGTCATGCTATTGTATAAATAGTAAACCCGTCCTGTTTCGATTTGGAGGTGTTAATGTATTAGCATGCCTAGATATGTGCTTAAGACACTGTACTCCACAGCTGGAGTTAGCTACACATCAGACTGCAGTTGGGCAGATTGGGTCTTTGTTGACCGGGATACATTTGTAACATGCCAAGGTACCAAACGATAGCTTCGTCTAACCCAGGGTGCACTTCCATATATAAAAATGTATCCAAGATACAACCCTGGTCCACAAAGACCCAGTTTACTGCAGCTGTACTATGCTGTGTTAACTGAACATGTAACCCAGGCATTTCTAAGAAATTATTATTATATAAACTGTTATTACTTATTAGCACAACCTAACAACACATACATAAACTAAATTGTGACAGAAACCCTTATTAAATGCAATTCAGCTCATCTAGAAGAATTCTTTTTTGTATATGTTGTGTGTTTTGAAAAGGAAAAGTGGGAGCTGGCAGTATCGCTACCCAGCTTAACATAAGAAAAAGAGCCCAGTAGGAGTGCAGCCTCCTTATTTGCATTTCTCGCTCTCAGCCAGCAGCGTATCTAATCTCAGATGAACTGCCTTAGGCTCAGGTGAATTGATTTTCAAAATTCTCATTCTCAAGTGGAGGTACTGTAGAAAAAAGAAGCTGGCAAAGTTTTGAAAGGAACGCTTATTCTGAACTATGTGAGGTAGATGCCATAAACACGTACAGACTTCCTGTCAATGTTCACAAGGAAAGCAACTACATCATTTTTACCCAAGCCCCCAGGGAAAGGGACATTTTGAGAAGATTAAAACATTTGCAAAGCTACGAAACAAGTCGAAACTCAGACAGTCCAGTCAGTTCAAGCTTGTGTGGCAATCAACGGCAGCTTGAAGTCCACTCCTCAATATTGATTATAATTTCTGCTTATTTTCAGCTTTGTGATTTTTGCAGTGAATCATTGTCATCTTGCATCATTATGCTGTGTAATAAGTGCAAATTGAACTGTGTCGTTACCACGCCCACCTACCTGACTGGAGTATATGGGTATATATTGTTCATGCAATTGAAAGTTTATGCATTGCCACTGTTTGTTGTGCTTTTATAATGGAGTGCCTCTTGAAATGTATGCACAGAAGAGTGGCCAGAATAGAACATAAAAGACTTCGGATCACTTTGTTGCCGTCAACTCTGATTTGACAAGCATCTAGATGAGGATATTGTCCCCAGCGCTTGAGCGAAAGATCTATTCATTCTCATTAAGGAAGAATATAACTGGTGCTGGGAGGCAATCCACGTTTGAAATAATGCATGGGTTCTCTGGATCTCAATCAGCAGTCTCGCCCTAGGTTACTGAAATGGTAAAGGAAGGTCAGGGCTGAGTCCACAGTGTCTGTATCTCTGAAGTGGGCCAGTCTCTTCAATACCGTGGGGTTTCAGGCTTGCCCTTTCTTTGACATTTAAAGGCTGTATTGATCAGAGTTCAGAAATGCAGATTAAAACCTGGTTCTCCGTACAGCAACAGGAGGTGCTTCCCTCAGGAGGGTCAGTCAAGCCTGGTGCTGCAAACTGCCAATACATCATTATGCTGTTTTTAATTTTTTTTTATTTTTATGAACACATGTGCTGCTGGGCACGTCCTTTTTCTATAGCTATATAATTCACTGTTGTGGTCTCAGTGGTAAAAATAATCTGATTGAGTCCAAGTTGTTTCTCATTTACTGCCCTTTACAGTGCAGTGTTTAAGAGTTGGCTATTGTGTTCTTTGTGCACACCTGTAGAGGTTAACACTCAGAAACGCTGTACAGTGTTCATCAACCTGCAGCAGCAACACCCTCATCTACTGTGGCTGTACAAGTGATAACAGAAAGCAATATATTGTAGGTTATTAAAAAGTGTCAGTACCCCGAGGCCAGGCATCTGTTTTCAAAGGGTTACAGACAAAGAAAAGCAACTGTCATGCACAGCATAAATAAAACAGAGAGACTTCATGTAGGAGAGCAGAGAGCTGTGTCAACTGTGCGCATCGCAGTCTTCAGGCATGCACTGAAGACATTTGATTTGCAGAAACTTTTCTGAATAAACAAATCTAGAAAGTGATTTGGGGAAAATGGGATGCCATGACTTTTCTGCCCATTTTACATTTTTAATGAGCTGACCAGGTCAAACCAGGGATGACCATCATACTAGAATAAACCTGCCAGATTAGCGTCTCTAATTTGAATTCATGCCCGTCACTTACCTAAACAGATAGCCACGGGACTCCTCTCCAGTCCAGTGCTGGCTGCCTTCACAGTAGGTGTCCCTTTTAAAGTAAACATTGATTCTCAGAATCAATACGCAATGAAATTGGTGTCAGCTCCCAAGACAACTTTGATACAATGTTGCAGAACAAACTCTGAGAAATCTCATTAGGGGGAGAGCATCTGAGATGGAGAGGAGACAGGCCAATGCACCAAGGCTTTTCTGTGTCTTTGTAACTTAATAGCGAGAGGGGGAAATGTATGGGATTATCCACCGTGTTTTCACCGCGCCTGGCTTTCTAGTAGTGATTGCTTTTTGAAAGTGCTGACACAGTGCATTCAAAGTTATGTGGTGGTGGTGGTCACATCTGCATTAGGGAATGAAACAGCAATAACAACACGTATACAGTAAACCACTTAAGAGTGTCGTCTCAAAGACGTATTTCACAATGTTAACAGACTCTTCATTACTGGATATCCCAGAGGCAATAAGGAAACTGTGAGTTCATTTTTCCAGATACGTTTGCTATTCCAGTGGAGGACAGCTATCTGAAATAGATTAAACCACCCAAACTCTGTTTTGTCTACCGTTGTGTCAACTGGTGTCATCCCTTGCACAGTCTGCAACAAAGGACAACCTTCAACCACACATCTCCCATGTACTGAGCTGTGAGTTCCCTGCACCTACAAACACCAAACTGACCCAGGTCAAAGGACAACCTTCATCCACACATCTCCCATGTACTGAGCTGTGAGTTCACTGCACCTACAAACACCAAACTGACCCAGGTCAAAGGACAACCATCATCCACACATCTCCCATGTACTGAGCTGTGAGTTCACTGCACCTACAAACACCAAACTGACCCAGGTCAAAGGACAACCTTCATCCACACATCTCCCATGTACTGAGCTGTGAGTTCACTGCACCTACAAACACCAAACTGACCCAGGTCACAGGACAACCTTCATCCACACATCTCCAATGTACTGAGCTGTGAGTTCACTGCACCTACAAACACCAAACTGACCCAGGTCAAAGGACAACCATCATCCACACATCTCCCATGTACTGAGCTGTGAGTTCACTGCACCTACAAACACCAAACTGACCCAGGTCAAAGGACAACCTTCATCCACACATCTCCCATGTACTGAGCTGTGAGTTCCCTGCACCTACAAACACCAAACTGACCCAGGTCAAAGGACAACCTTCATCCACACATCTCCCATGTACTGAGCTGTGAGTTCCCTGCACCTACAAACACCAAACTGACCCAGGTCAAAGGACAACCATCATCCACACATCTCCCATGTACTGAGCTGTGAGTTCACTGCACCTACAAACACCAAACTGACCTAGGTTTCTACATATCTTGTCAATCAATTCCATCAAATGTGAAAGCAGGGCCCCCTGGGGTTGTTTAAAATGCTCCAGCTACAATCAGAAAGCATGCAGAGCCTTGATGTGTCTTGCTTTGTGGAAAGCACTAAAGGAATTAAAATTGTATTGTATTGCAAGTGAAAATGTATTCAATTAAGCACTTAAAAAAATGTTGAATAAAACATCACTGCTTTCAGCAATGCTGTGCTGCACTGCTCAAAGCACAGGCATTTGTAAAACAAAAAAAAAAGCAGATACAATATTGTTGAATAGAAGACGATACAAAGATCTTGGTTATCAAGATGAATTGTGTAGCTGCGTATCCATCTGTTGAGTGTGTGGGTTGCTGTGGTGTTTCGTCTGCATTATATTTCCCCAGCCACAGCGGATCATTTTCTCCTCTATTAGCGGACAGTGCGATGTCTCTTAAGCCAGAATCTCGGGATGCTTTTGTCAGGTCACTGCTACTTGTTAAAGCAAAATAAGAACAATGAAGCTCTTTCACCAAAGAGAGATAGTCATTACAGCAAACGAAGCAATGTTATATAAAGATGATGGATTTTCAAACTCATACAGTATGTGCGCTCCCTTCTGGAAAGAAAACATGTATTGAAAAAAATATAATGCATGTGGATTTGTAGATTTTTCCAATATATTATGAATCACCAAATATATTGTTTACTATAGGTATGCAAAACGTATAGTAGGTAGCTATGTTTTATAAAATATATTTGCTTATGTTACAAAATATCTATATAAAATATATTTACATATATTATCCATATAAGAAAATATAAGAAAAATACCAATTGGATATGTATTTTGCTGGCATGTTGTTTTTTTCTCTCTGTGTGGATCAGGTTTACATTGTCAATGAATAAATTAGCCTGTAATTCAAAGATGAAAAGTTTTGTTAAAACCGACAGATAAGCTCTGGCTTTGCTGATTTCATTTTTTTTTTTTTTTTTTTTTAAAGACGCTGACCCCATAACCTAGGAAACCTAATAAAATCTCATCGACATCGCCCTGAGACTTCACCCTTGTCCTTGGCTACAGCAGTAGATGTGGGATCATGTTTATAGATTCAAACGGCAGCACAGAACCCCCCAGTGCCGGTGTTGGAGTTGCATGCAGCGGATTTCTTTCCCTTTATCTTTCCCTCTGCCTGTGCCGCTTCCCACACACATTTCATTTCCTTACGCTCTTTAGTTTAGGGATCCATTGAAGTTTCTAATATTACACTTTGTACCCGTTTAATACCTGAGTGTGTTTTCTGTACCATTCTCTATATTGTTTTCCCTCTGCTTGCATTATATGCCACGCTTGCTAACTATTCCAGCAATACTTCTGAAAAGACTCCTCAACGATGATTGTGTGTTCCACCTGCACTGAAGCCTCTGCAATGCAGATACGCTTCCCCCGTCTCAGTTCAGAAATCCGACCTTGAGGATGCTTTTCAGATGCAAGTGTAGCAATACAAGGGGGTGAGAGAAGCAGCCATGAGGTTTGTGCGCTTATATTGAGTGTTTCAGTTCAAACTCATTTGCCTCAGAAACAAATAAAGGAAATCTTGTTGTTATGTTAATGAAGTGTAAATAGCTTTAAATGGCAGTTTTTAATGAGGGGTTCACATTTTCATTATCTCCTATATGATGATTTCAGTGTTTCTGAGCTGAGTTCTGTAGCTCTCTTTCTCTCTACCTGAGCTTGCTTGCAGGGTCCTAGTTGCCCTCATATTGCAAGCACTTCCTCCATCCAGACGGTGGGTGACCTTTCAATTCTGCTGGACCATCTCGACAATGCAATACGTTTGCTCCTTTTTCTCCTTTTTTTTTCTTTTTTTTTTTACGACTCTTAATAACACATTTCAAGCTGTATTATTTCGTTTTTCTAACAAGCCCTTCAGCTAAAATAAATAAATAAAAAATGACCAGATATATTCTGCAAGCGCAGCATTTCCATACCGAATCTCTCTTTCTTCTTCCACGCCTGTTTAAATTGACAGCAGATGGGACTGTCTGTGTGCCAGGAGATCATTAGGAAGGCATTAAATGACAGCACTGAAGAGCAGATCTGTTTAATTGCTCAGCTCCTCCCCCTGCATTAGGACCTGATTTCAGAAGCACATCTTAATTCAGCCTGTCTGTTAACATCTGGCTCCTATAGCTCAGCCCTCCCTTAGATTCTAAACAGGGGCTTCTCAATTAGGCCAGGATTACTCCACCTTGACGTGTTTTTGTCTGCATGTTTCTTCGTTTGTTTGTTAACACTAAAATAATGGCTTTCATAGCACTGCAAAATAATGAACACAATAATTAATGTAATGATTACCAAAAGGGTATTTTTATTTTTTTAAAGCATGCCCAATAATCCTTAATGAATTCAGTGAGAATAATGCGTTCATATAAATACTGTACAATAGAATACCTTTTTAACATCTTTTTGGCCAAGCGCAATAACGCTTTAGTTAATAACATCTAGTGTTAGACTATACAGCAGTACATTTAGATGTACTGTATTGGTTTTGTTGGTACAGTACTATATTTTCAACAGAAGTATTTTAATCCAGAACGATATGATTCTGAAAATATCACTTGCCAAAAGAGGTGACATGTGGATTGTAATACAGTACATAATATTAAATCCGGTCTGTATTGTAGCAGTATGTAAAATTCCCCATCAACAACCCAACAGCAAAATGAAATCAAAATGTTACCCATGCACAGAACTGCACACAACATAACAGGCAATGCAATTTACCAAAGATTTAAAAAAACAAAACACAGTTTCCAGAATTAAAACAGTATCCAAAGTCAATATTCAAATTTGCAGAATACAATGCTCGTATGAAAATTGTTCACTTGCACATGAAAATGCACAAAAACAACTAAAGATCACAGTATCTAAAACTGTTTAATGATTAACTGTCACATTACCATAGCTTGTCTCTTCGCTTTGTTTGGGCTGCATTTTCGTCAGGTGAAACTGGAGGAAGCGCTGTGCAACTGCACAATAAAAACAGACTTGGCATGCAGAGAGAAAAAAAAACACGAGCTGTGACGGATATTCAAATAAACTGCAATATTGAAGAGATGGGCTTTGTATCAGAAAGCTGGTGACAAAGTCAGAAATCGCGTGTGATGGGTATGTGCATTAATTTGTTGCATATATATATATATATATATATATATATATATATACAGTATATAATGGGGATTGATTTATTCTTAATACAAGGGCGGTAAAACGCGACTGACGTGTATCTGGGTAACGGATATCCGAGTGCTGACATTTGTAATACAATTAATTCAGTATGAATAAAATATCACGCATCCTACTGCCTTTCCAGAATTAGGATGCCAACTGCATCTCCGGCATCAGTTTGAATGACAGAAACATTATCTGCCTCATCACTTTTTTTTTGTCAGCTGTAAATACATAGTACACATTTGTTAAGGTATGTTATGCCCTTGTCAATAGCAGAGGAATTCTGACAGCTTACTGGAAACAATAAATATGTACAATATGCCCAAATGTGCTTATGTTTCCACTCCCTAGGAAGTCCCTGTGAGTTGCTTGTATCTCACTGGGCCATTCCTGAATAAATAACTTTATAATAAATAATAAATCAGCCGTGTCCGACTGCAACCTCCAGGCTAATTCATAACCCCATTCACTACAGAGACGTATATGATTCACGCCCACTGCACAGTTACCATTGCAATACTTAGACTGGTTCCATTCAGTTGCTCTCCGTTCCAAACACTAAATTCATGTTCCCACTCCTGCACAAACAAAACCACAACACAGGACGGACAGACAGTCACAAACCCCCAGGATGGCCGTCCAGTTTGCAAGAGATGTGTGAGGGTAAAACTATCAATAATTCAATTAGTCGGTACCCAATAAGGCACAACAAGTGAACGGAGCGGAGAAGCTGCTAAAAAGTGATAAATCAGTTACAAAGTGCGAATCAGTAATATACAAAGCGAGCGCTAATCAAATCAAAGTGTACAATTATAAAAATGAAATGCACAAGTGACAAATAAATACGTGAAACATAACAGGGGCATTATTGATCCTGTTACACGAACACTGCGCGCTGCTTCTTTTTACTTTCATTGCAATTTTCTTAGCAATATGTTTGCAGCAAACATTGTACTCTCTTCTTATCATGATGCACCTTAACCTGAATACCTTACACAAGTTCTATAAAATATCAAGAGGTGTGTACAGGAAGATCTCACAGGAGCACAGTAACAGTTCACTCACCAGCCTCTATTGCAGTCAAAGGTCAACCACGTTAGGGCATAGAGAGAAGACACATGCTTAATGAAGAATAATAATCACCATTTGTTTCACCATTTTTCTCTATCTTATGAACATTGCTAATGTAAGCATTGAAAATCACGGACTGTAATTTACAACAAAAATAACCAGGTATTATATCTAATACTGCATTTATAATACATATATATATGTGTGTGAGTGTGTGTGTGTGTGTGTGTGTGTGTGATTCACACAATCAAATGAGCATTTCCAATCGAGAGAATGGTGGTAAATGCTATTTGTACCACGCATACATAACAGATAATAACCATTTTATAATTGTACTGAAAAAGCTTTTCCTACAGATATCATATTTTCCATTCAGAATCCTTTAAATGGACACGATTAAATAGACACTAGCGCAGGAACAATTATTGAAAAATCAATTTGCTCACTGAATACCAGAGAGTGGCATTCAAATTAATGCAGCCTAAGATGTAGTTCAGAGTCAATGGTTTTAATTCAGCCATTATTCCTGGGTCTCTTTTTATTTTTCACAGAAAGGCTGTCAAAAACCATTAAGATGTGTCTGTAATTAATTTCCTAGGGAACCATCCATAATGAGATGAAGAATTCAACACAGAGAACATCATTCTTTACCTAGCTATTAAAACAGAGAATGGTAGCACAGGCAAGTTAATTAGTATAGGATAGTACAATATACATTGAGTTGGATACATCAAGTATTCAAAGATGAAAAAACCTCCAGTCTCTATATGTATATATTTATGTAAAGAATGAATGTGCCATATATAATATGTATCTAATTTAACTTTGAAAGCCTTTGAATGAATGTACTGTACATTCATCTCTGTACTCTGTGTTGAATAGGGTTGGTGTTTGAAACCTGGATTGATTGTGTGTTTCTTGTGTTTCTAAGTTTTTTTTTCCACGGTGTGTTCTGTTTTCTCAACCTCTACTGTTCCAGAGACCCCCGTCCTCCCGTTGACATCCCTCGTGCGTCATTTCACTGAGGACACAGCCTTTAATTGAATCGCATGCCAATCAATCTGTCCCGTCCAACACTTCCTAAATGAGCCTGACCTTTCAGTACTGCCGCCTCTTCTTCCTTGATGTGCCAGCAGAGAGTCAGTATGAATCTGAACCCCGTCACGATTTCCCAGCCGCAATCCTGAAATTGCATATCAGTGCTTTGGTTGCATTGCAGAATTTGACACATGGACTTGCATGAATTGCTAAATAGGCCGAAACTCAGATTGCCGCTGTGGCTTTGTGTTTGACAAAAGGTCTGTATTCTTTGAGAATTCAAGTCCCTAGCCTTGGTCTAGAAGATAGTCAATGACTTGATTTTAGATATCATGCACAGTGCAGTGGAAAAATAAAGAAATCATGCACAAGCAAAGCATAATAAATGATAAGAATCAATAATGTGTCTGCTCTCCGGTTTAGTTATCTTACAGTGATGTCTAGTTGCCATGACAATGAAACAGAACCCATTGACTTCACAATGATAATATAATATAATAAAGGAAATCTTTTTAAAAAGGCGCAAGACTTTTTTTTTGTCAAATGCACTTAGTGACACTTAGTGAATGGCTAATGTGCAAATCCCAATCTTTTGGAGAGTTGGAGTTTTCAAAACAATTAAATCCACTAAACAAAGACAAGCATGAATGAATAGGGAGATGGGGAGAAGCCTTGTCACCTGTAACGTGTGCTTCTCCATTGACCTATATGTGCTTCATGAAATGACCCATTGGATGAATAATATGTGACTGTGCAAGTATACCGTGCATGTAACATATTGGAGCCAAAAGGGCATTTTCTGTTCTCCGATCTGCCATTAAAGTC
The DNA here is from genome assembly GCF_902713425.1 of Acipenser ruthenus. Classification (NCBI taxonomy): domain Eukaryota; kingdom Metazoa; phylum Chordata; class Actinopteri; order Acipenseriformes; family Acipenseridae; genus Acipenser; species Acipenser ruthenus. Next base: position 1,821,154 of record NC_081209.1, read on the forward strand.
CTCACACCCTTTCTAATTTTCAAACAAAATAACAAAATATCTTATAATGGCGCTCTAGTCAATCCGATCCAGTTCAAAACTTCATTACGTTTCATTTGTCGTTTTGAATTTTATTTTGTTGCTTTAACCAGGTGATTTACTGAGACGAGGCCTCATTTACAAGGGGGACCTTGAAAGCAGTAAAAAGGACCTCTGCAAAGTACAAGCGACACAATAAAAACCTGCGTGGTTCAAATTTGAGCAGCAGCACACAGATCACAGAACAGAGTAAATACTTCAGAATGTATACTTCAGAAATATGTCACTATAGAGGTGTTAATATATAAACTAGTGTCGTCACAACAGACTGAATCCTGCTTTGAGCAGCTGTTTTCTCCGGGTGAATCTGGAGATCATGTTTTTGATTTAACTGTATACCTTTGAGACGAAATGCTTTCTGAAACTGAAATGTGTTTGTGATGGAGGTGAGGTCAGGAAGCGTGTGGGATTCACACCCATTTTATAACAAATCCTTTCATTTTTTATTGCAACACCAGCCAGGTGTCGGAGCAGGTGGGAAGAGAGTGTGACGTCCCAAAGCCTTCAACATCGGAGCTTCTACAGGAGAAGTGAAGTAAGTGTGTTACATAAATAACACCCGTCAAAAATATAAACAACACATGAATGTGTCTGCACCATGAAAAAGCAGGTAGAACAACGAGTTAACTGTCCCCTGGAACTATAACAAGCTTCCATAAGCCCACCAGTGTCCGTCTCGTTTTGAAGGATGCTCTGCAGGGAAATGCCTCCAGTGCAGGACTCCGAAGCCATGGGGATTGAGCACTGACTGAACCCCGCCATGCCTTGCTGATCTCACCTTTCCCATTCCCATTGCTTTCTAAGGAGTTCAGAAGTTCATTGAATTCCCAAGTTTGGAATTCCCTCCTGCTCTACGGTTCAGAATCTCTTCCTCGGAAGGCTGATGCCGTGAACATGATTGTATATAATAAGTGTCACGACAACTTCTACATAGTGAAAAGAAATAAATACAAAAGGAATCATGTATTGTGACTTTTTTTCTAATAGGAGCATTATGTAGCTTTGTGTTTAGAATGGAGGGCAATTACAGTAATCATCAGCTGCTGGGGGTGTGCACAAACCCAAACCCTCAGTCCACAACCATACCGGTTTTGTGCCTTTTTCTGCAAGATTGGGTAGGTGGTACTCAGCAAGGCAGCTAAGCTCGGTGTTCATAAAACCCCACTTTTTTGCACAAATATGTTCCTTGGACATCCAAAAAGCACAACAGAATAATGATCTGTCTGCTTGTGAATTGACTTAAATCAGTGAAACTGGATACATGCAGGTATTGAGACATGCTGCAGGTGGAAGAACACAAGCAAGCTGCATAGGTTAACATTTGTGTCAGCCATCACGGTTGTCTCCAGAACAATATGCAGTATTGAACCATTCGTGTCACAGTGATCACACAAAAAGCCTTTCGGTTCTGTAATATTTCTGACAGACAACACTAAAGGTTAAAGCCAAATTAGTTTCCTTTATTTCTATTATATGCATTCATAGCTTACCATTGTTGTATTATAAATTATTCCACCTATTGTTTTAATGAATGCAAACCATGTGCCTCGTGGGCATCACTGAAAATTTGATTTTGTAGTGTTTACAACTAAACAGAATTTAACCTATTTCATGTGAAATATGCTTCTCATATGCAAAGCAGGCGTTTTAAATCCCTCTTAAGTGTGGGGCTTGACATTCAATTATACACAGGTTTTACATCACCAGAGACTACAGTTGCTCTTGCTGTTGTGGGTAGGTGTTAACTAACTAGCTGCTGGAGAATGCTCTAAACAGAGATGGGAACAATATTTCGGTCAGGATTTTTAAAACAATGTTTTGCCAGGGAATTAAAACAGCATTTTGACTTGCTTGGTTTTGTCTCTCAGCCTTGCCTTTTGGGGCACTTGGATCACAAAATCAGATAAAAATGCTGGACAGTATAGTTAAAGCACAGGCAAGCAGAGCAAAGTGTTGTAAAAAGCATGGTTATAATTATAGACAACTGCAAGATTTAGCAATAAAATAAGATCAAAGGTGTGTCTGCAGAGGCAGGAACCTTTCTTACACACGGGGAGAGTGTTTCAGCAACAGCAAGAGGACCAGCGTTGTGCTTGCTGATGCCGAGCTACCACAAATCTGCACTGAATCTTCCAAAATGTGCAAAGTTTGGTGTTCTTCCAAAAATGATTTGTAGCCATGAGTCAGTTTGAAGAAAAAAAGCTTCTGATAGGATTTAGAAGGGAAAAAAACCCAGCTAATTCAGTAATGCTGTGGTAAGCAGCTTTTTTTCTATAAAATAGGAATCAATAATGTAATATGGGAGACACCAATAGAATTCAGGATTGATCTTCTTACAGCACTGAATGACATTTCATTTTGGAACATTTCCGAACGTGAAACAAGGGAAGGGGGGGATTGTGATGACCTGTGCAGTTCCAGCTCTTCAAAGACAGGAACATGGGAATGTTCGGCACACAGCGCTGTTCTCAGATTCAATCAGGAAATCCCATTTCTAGAATGGGGACATGAACAGCGGATTTTACACCATTTCAACAGAGAGGTGAAGAACCTAGTGCGTTTCCAACAGCTGCGTTTTTTGCTTGGTCTTTTCCAGATATCTTGGAATGCAGTGTCTACACAGCTCCTAAGCTTGTGAAAGATTCCCATAGTAAAAGCCTGGCACAGTGGAATAAAGCACAGTGAAAGCACGGTAAAACACATAGAAGCATTACAAAGCCCAGAAAAGTATGGTAAAGCATACTCAGAAACATGGCAAGCCGTAGGAAAAGCATGGGAAACTGCAACACTACCAGGTATATTTTACAGTGGTGAACCTTTCTAAGGGTAAAGACCATGGGCTATTTACTTTGTGTGTCCTTCTGTGGGGTTGACACTATCTTCTAGGGATAGCTTCTCCAAGTTACCTGCTTGATGTGACAGTAGACAGCAGCGAGAGTAAGGTGCTCCTAGACGAAGGTGGGGCCGCTTAACAAAAGTAAAACAATGATGTTGATGTGTAAAGAGTTTTTCAGATGGTCCACAAATACAGAAATTCTTGACAACAGATCTGATCAGTGTAAGTAGAGAAGCACATACAGCAGTGACCACACACACACACACACACACACACACCCACACACACACACACACCCACACACACACCCACACACACACACCCACACACCCACCCACCCACACACACACACACCCACACACCCACCCACACACCCACCCACACACACACACCCACCCCACACACACCCCCACACTCACCCCCCACCCCCCCCCCCCCCCCCCACACACACACACACACACACACACACACACTTCAATGATATTAGACTCCACAGTACATATTCACTTTTAGAAAGATTGAAACCCTGTCTCACACTTAGAAAACGAACAGTTTTATTGGCTCAAATTAAACTAATTGGTAAGGCACAGATTTTTTTCCCCCTCCAAATAGACTGTATTTAATAGTCTACTGAGCCTACATAAAGCACAGTTATGATATTTTGAAACAAATAAAATAGTCAGCTTGCTGTATGCGCAATTAATAAAGCCAACATGCAGTTATCAAATAGAAGGACTTGTATATTTCAGCACAAATGAACTGGACGACATCTCTATCCAAGCACCCTGCAGCAATGTTTGAAATTCTGTGCACAATTCACACCATATTCCATCATGTTCCACCAATCATCTATTTGACAATCTCTACCTATTCCCAAAGCTGCTGCTGTTTGATCAATATTCACCATCTACCATGCATGCATGAAGGCAAATTTCATATCCTGAAATGTATTGAGTGCAGCTCCACTGGGTGCAGGGAGCTTTGACAATTCAGATCTTTACCTCGAGGTGTGTTCCTTTTTTCTTCTTTTTTGGGACTCTTTAATATCCACTTCAGTGTATCTCAGGTGTAACCTTGACAACAGAACTAAGCTCTGCATGTTGCAACTCATCCCTCACTATTTGTTTCAAGTTTTCGTACAGCCCTTTGCAAAGATTTCCTTAGATTTGTGCAAATGAGGCAGTCGCAGGGGGCCCCTGGGGGAGACTGGGCCTCCATTGTATTTGGCTTGATAGATGTTGTGTTGTTGTAGGCACTGGGGACCGGCTGCTGTTATTTAGACATCAAATAGAGTCTACAGCTTGGAACTGGTAACAGAAAAGCGCCAAGTGTTTAGAATATGAATAGTTCAGAAGTGTGGGTCAGAGAAAGAAAAAAAAAGGTACAGATCTCTATCTCACCTCCAAAGCCAGTCTGCTGCATTTGGATGTGGCAGCATTGCTTCTAGTGTCCCCGATGCACACACTCTCCCATATAAAACATGCACACAGTGTGTTCAGATGTTTCCAGTTGTCTTGTAATCACGCGTGCAATTACTGTGTCGTTAGAGACACTTAGAGTAAAGTGTTGCCTGTTACTTTTTATGCTTTAATTTAATTTAATATACTGGAGAATCACGGAGCTGGCAATTGTAAATCGTATTATTATTATTATTATTATTATTATTATTATTATTATTATTATTATTATTATTTCTGTTGCGCAGTTGTGAAGTGGTGTTTTATTGTCTTATTTTTTACAGTCAGTCCTTTAGGGGAAACAATCTACCCAGAGCATCAGATACCCACTGACACATCACAGTAGAACAAATCACCATGTCTGATACACAGAGGCCAGCCTGACCAGCAACAGAGAGAGAGAGAGAAAGAGAGAGGTGAGGAGAGAGAGAGAGAGAGAGAGAGAGAGAGGTGAGGAGAGAGAGAGAGAGAGGTGAGGAGAGAGAGAGAGAGAGAGAGAGAGAGAGAGAGAGAGAGAGAGAGAGAGAGAGAGAGAGCAAGAGAGAGAGAGAGAGGTGAGGAGAGAGAGAGAGAGAGAGAGAGGTGAGGAGAGAGAGAGAGAGAGAGAGAGAGAGAGAGAGAGAGAGAGAGAGAGAGAGAAGGATGAAGCAGTGCTCTGAGCCCCAATAAAAACAATTATAACCAGCTGTCATGTGGTTCTGCATGGATTTCTAAATAGCCACTTAGCTGAAAGATCATGCCATTCAGATTGATGTTGCTGGAGTGTTCTCCAGTTGTTATCTTCCTTGATTTCAGCACCACGAGACACCTGAACCCTGACCTACAGGCCCGCTGCCAGGATTTAGCCATTAGTCACAAATCTTTAAAAGGTCAGTCACCCAGATTTGTCAACTACCAAGAGGTTTCCTTAATAAGAATGATTTAGAAAACAACAACTACATCACACCCGTGTATTAGACAAAGAAAATCCTTACTGGATGAACTCTTCAAAGTCTGTGATGGTTATCTACAGTGCAAGGTCAAGGCTCACCACCTGGGCTCACAGTCTCTGGCAATGCTACAAATCACGCAGGCTGCTAATGAACATCTGCTGTGAGCGATGCTTTCCCAGAAGCAATCACACAGGGCTCTGGCTTCCTGTGTATCTCGCGTTTCTGTTGGGCCAAGCGCTCACAAGGGTTAGTCCTCAAGCTTTGTAACAATTCTTTGTCGAAAACAACATATTTCACACAAGACAAAGTAATGTCTTTCAATGATATTTGAGACAAAAAAAGATTCCAGACCAAGCTTGCAATATGATATATTTATATATGATATATATATATATAATATGATATATTTGTTTTCTTTATTAGCAAGATACCGGTATGCGATAAGAAACTTGATGATTTTAATCACATTCGAAAAAAGAATAATAATTTAAAAACACATTTCCATTAGAAAAAAAAAGCGATTCATATTTTCTGATGGTAGTGAATCCTTGCAGTGCATGGCATTTGATTGCTACCTTGTAAAAGCACCTTATCAACTTCTTTGCCTTCTGTCTGTGAAGCCACCGATGGGACTGCTGTATCAAGAATAGTGGTGCTTTGGGAACTCCTCCAAGTAGCACACACGCCGTGGTTCTTGTGTGCAAGCTGCAGCAGGCTTGACAGATTTGTTCCATTTTATTGTTTTGACTGACAATTGAGTCTGAAATGGAGGGAGGTCAAGGGGGTTAATGAAAAATGAATCAAATGAAAAGATAAAAATGCAAATGGGAAGGGAATGACCTAAATGAAGAGGAGCTATAAACTTTTTTTTCCGCTAGTAAAATCCAGCACGGCTCTTCTGAAATGTTAACTCACCGCTCTCTTTGGTACCACCGCTGGTGATCTGAGCCTGGTGTAATTAAGTGGCAGGCAGACCTGTACACTGGAGCAGGGCTCTCTGTGCTCAGAGAGCCTTTACTATCAAAGAATGCATTGTAGCAGTTCAGGAGATTTCTCTGAGGGCAGAGCTTCTTCCAAACACTGCATGTGCTTGTCAGGAAACTTCACTGAATCACGAAACCGAGAAACAAGTGGAGAGAGACGGCTACAGCCCAAGCGACTGGGTATGAGAAATCCGGTACCGCTAACGTTAAGTGTCTCTAACTGCTGTGTATTTACATAGTAGTGACATAGTAAATACATGTGTACTTAGACTTAAATACAATGGTATTATGCAATGTACTTAATGTGTAAATCTTTTTGCATGATATATGGTATCAGAAAAGGGTATGATTTAGGATTAGGTTAAGAGTTAGGGTTAGGGTTAGGGATAGAGTTAAGGTTTCAGGTAAGGGTTATATCATGCAAAAAGATGTGCATATTAAGTACATTGTAACTATGCATAATAATATTGCAAGTATGTGTAAGTGCACATGTACTTACTAAGTAACTACTATGTAAATACACGGTAATTAAAGACACATAAAGAGTAAGTTGCGGGGTTCCAGAAAATATAGCATTATACATCCCCACATGTTGCTACAACTGTTTAAATAATGTACCTGTCATTTTTCTTTTCCTTTTTAACACCCTGATGACTTTTTACACTTATAACTTTAAACTCTTTTCAAAATGGCCACTCTACTGCACTGGGGTTTGAGATCTGTCCTCTAAGAAAGAGTGATAAAAAAAATGAAAAACAAAAAATAAAATGTGCTCTGGCTTTTCTGTTCTGTACTACATCATGGATCGGTCTTGCTGTTTGACAATGTGGGCAATAATCCTGACACTATGAGTGCACTAGAGCGGCCATTTTGAAAAGAGCTTTGAAACAGAGTTTAAAGTTAGAAGTGTAAAAAGCTGTCAGGATGTTAACAATGAAAATAAGAATGACAGATACATTATTTAAACAGTTGTAGCAACGTGTCAGGATGTATAACACTATCATTTTCAGAACCCTGTTACTTACTCTTTAATGTAAATGTTAGCATATTAGATATCTATATATATTTTAAAGGCAAGGGTTGTCCTGATTTTAACACTATACTAGTAATAGCAGAGTTGATTCTCAGACACAGCACTCCTACCAAGGGTGCTTAGCATTAACAGAAGTCATATACCTCATGTACACTCTAATAGGATAACATTAGAATACCTTGCTCAATCCCCTAATACATTGCTGCAAATAAGATTATCTGCTCTTACAGGATGTTTTAATCCAATACCAATAACAGCTCATCATCTCCCGGGAGGTTATAAACACGCATGCATGATATTAGGTGGCTTCAATGCTTCGGGTTACAGCGCTGTGTACTGCGCCGCTGCTTTATCATGAATCTACCACACATGCTAAAGCCTGCCTGGGTTTTAATATTTGTTTAAACGTTTTTTGGGAGAGGTCAGTTGGGGAAGTATACACACACTAAGAGGACTGCTTTGAAAAGGGTTTACGCAGAGCTGCTTTCTATAAGGGTTAAGTGTTAACAGATATTAAAGTATTCATAGCTCTTAGTCACCCATTTTAAGAAGGAAATCTGACAACTTGTATTCGTTTGTAATTTGCAGGATCCTCCGTAACTGCTTAAGACTCAGTAGTGAAGAAACTTAAATTCAACGACAAACTCTTGTCATTGTAATTTGCACCAGAAAATATTCCTAACTACTAATACATCTTTGCATTCCTGGCTGCTGATTACATTTCCTGGGAAACGCCTCCAGAGATTTTCCAATCTTCTTAGCTAATCATTTTTAAAACTGTGTAGTAAATGACTAATATTGTACTGACAGGTGTAATTAAGTGTGGTTTGGGATGCAGAGCACCCTTTTTCAAGTGCATGTGTACTCGTATCTTATTCCTGTAATATATGTGCAGTTACATGTCCTTGGCATTTTTCAGCACACTGTTGCCATGACACTTCTGGTAATTTTTTTTCTTCATAAAATGGCACAAGCAAACTGGCTTCTTTGCTGAATGTAGTTCTTTGGGTTTAATAAAATTACCAATAAAAAGCCCCCAATATAACTCACAGTGCAGGAGCCCATATTTGCACTCATTGGACAAACCCTCCCCTGAGGATTCCATTTAACAGACAGCTGTGATTAATCTTAGCCAGGCAGGAATAGGGTGCATTTTTCAGGGACAGTGTTTGAAAACCTCAGACTCGAGTCGTCTGCCTGTGTCCCATCGGGGTTTACTGTGTATGCATTTCCCTTTGGTACTGATTGACACTGTGTTTCCCTAAATACAGCACGCTTTGTCTCAGCTGACACTTCCTAGTCTCATTGCCTGTTGCTGTACCTGCACTTTGATAGATAGACTTTCTCGGCTCCAGTATCATCAAAACATTTTTCATTCCAGTGGAAATATATATATATATATATATATATATATATATATATATATATATATATATACAGTACTGTGCAAAAGTTTTAGGCAGGTGTGAAAAAATGCTGTAAAGTAAGAATGCTTTCAAAAATAGACATGTTAATAGTTTATATTTATCAATTAACAAAATGCAAAGTGAGTGAACAGAAGAAAAATCTACATCAAATCAATATTTGGTGTGACCACGCTTTGCCTTCAAAACAGCATCAATTCTTCCAGGTACACTTGCACCAGTTTTTGAAGGAACTCGGCAGGTAGGTTGGCCCAAACATCTTGGAGAACTAACCACAGTTCTTCTGTGGATTTAGGCAGCCTCAGTTGCTTCTCTTTCTTCATGTAATCCCAGACAGACTCGATGATGTTGAGATCAGGGCTCTGTGGGGGCCATACCATCACTTCCAGGACTCCTTGTTCTTCTTTACGCTGAAGATAGTTCTTAATGACTTTCGCTGTATGTTTGGGGTCATTGTCATGCTGCAGAATAAATTTGGGGCCAATCAGATGCCTCCCTGATGGTATTGCATGATGGATAAGTATCTGCCTGTACTTCTCAGCATTGAGGAGACCATTAATTCTGACCAAATCCCCAACTCCATTTGCAGAAATGCAGCCCCAAACTTGCAAGGAACCTCCACCATGCTTCACTGTTGCCTGCAGACACTCATTCGTGTACCGCTCTCCAGCCCTTCGGTGAATAAACTGCCTTCTGCTACAGCCAAATCTTTCAAATTTTGACTCATCAGTCCAGAGCACCTGCTGCCATTTTTCTGCACCCCAGTTCCTGTGTTTTCGTGCATAGTTGAGTCGCTTGGCCTTGTTTCCACGTCGGAGGTATGGCTTTTTGGCCGCAAGTCTTCCATGAAGGCCACTTCTGACCAGACTTCTCCGGACAGTAGATGGGTGTACCAGGGTCCCACTGTTTTCTGCCAATTCTGAGCTGATGGCACTGCTGGACATCTTCCGATTGCGAAGGGAAGTAAGCATGATGTGTCTTTCATCTGCTGCAGTAAGTTTCCTTGGCCGACCACTGCGTCTACGGTCCTCAACGTTGCCCGTTTCTTTGTGCTTCTTCAAAAGAGCTTGGACAGCACATCTGGAAGCCCCTGTCTGCCTTGAAATTTCTGCCTGGGAGAGACCTTGCTGATGCAGTATAACTACCTTGTGTCTTGTTGCTGTGCTCAGTCTTGCCATGGTGTATGACTTTTGACAGTAAACTGTCTTCAGCAACCTCACCTTGTTAGCTGAGTTGGCTGTTCCTCACCCAGTTTTATTCCTCCTACACAGCTGTTTCTGTTTCAGTTAATGATTGTGTTTCAACCTACATATTGAATTGATAATCATTAGCACCTGTTTGGTATAATTGTTTAATCATACACCTGACTATATGCCTACAGAATCCCTGACTTTGTGCAAGTGTACCTAGAAGAACTGATGCTGTTTTGAAGGCAAAGGGTGGTCACACCAAATATGGATTTGACTTAGATTTTTCTTCTGTTCACTCACTTTGCATTTAGTTAATTGATAAATATAATCTATTAACATGTCTATTTTTGAAAGCATTCTTACTTTACAGCACTTTTTCACACCTGCCTAAAACATTTGCACAGTACTGTATATATATATATATATATATAAACAACGTTAATGATGGCATCCGGTTGTTAATTACCCTGTGCGCATCAACAGCCAGGGAAAATCTTTCATTTTAAAAATACCTTTTAACTGGACAGTAATGAGGACATTTCTAATCTGTTCCAGGGTGATTCGTATCTTTGGGGAGCAGAGCCCAAGCGTAAAAATGTACACTCCGGATATGTGGCAGAGCTTTTTCCTCTGCGTTTTCATAGTGTTGATAAACGTTACCTAGGTGGTCTATGAATCACCCTGGAGGGAGGGGGCACCAGCAGGATTAACACAGAGTTAAAGAGCGGGGGTGTTTGGATCCTCCACTGTTTAGATCATGAAAATAGATTTCAATCTACTCTGCTCACGTGCATACCGATAGAGTTATAGATATTTTATCAGCTGTCCAAACCTGACCGTTTTGAGCTGTGATCAAGTCACATGCCCAAGTAATCTCTTCTGATTGGTCGAATGCAAAATATTTCTGAAACATGTTAGTCAAAATAAAAGCCAAGTCTTGTCCTGAAAACACGCTTCCTTGTTCTGTCTGCTTGTCCACAAGTGGATATTTGAGGTTGGATTTTTGGCAGCACTGAACTAACTGGTGTGGTGAATTCTGTTATGATGTTATGATGTTATTGTTGTTATGAAATTGTATAGTAAATGCTTTCTGATTTGTTTAATTTCTGACACATTCACAGGCACATTCATTACCCATAATTGTTTTGCAGCTGCATGCATGTTTTGACAAATTCTTCCTCTAATGGGAATCTTCAATTGATGACTATGCGTGGGTTGCAAAAAGTAGGTTATGAGCGCACACGACAGAACTGCACAGAATAATGTTTCGCCAATCAGAATTAAAACACTTCCTTGGAATACAAACGATACCAGTATCATCGAAAAAGCAGACTGACTGACGAGGGTTTGAAATAAATACCAAGTTTTTTCCATCATGCAGAAAGAAAGTGGACCCAGGTGTTGATGCTGTAAGGTAAAAAGCAAAACTTTTATTCCAAGGTGACACTCCATCACCTGATTCCGTTGTCTCAAAATGTAGCTTGCGGTTAAACGTGACGATCACAAAACCGCACAGTGCCAGCGGTCCCATTGCGATCAACGCATGGGTTTTGAGACTGCATGCTATAAAAAAACTAAGAAAAACACAAGTTTTAGTCAATAGGATGCCAGTGAAGACAGATCAGACTAGTTGTAAAAACCTCATCTGCACACAGGAACCTGGGCCCTTAACAACACGTTGCCATTGCATGACCTCTCCCAGCAATGAGAAGAAGTCTTTACCCTTTGAGGTACATGGGACACACAGCATGTGTCCCACAAATAAAACGATGAGTTGCACGAAACAGGATTTAAAATGTACTGACAGGTTGGATCTGGTCATCCAAATTTCCTTCTCGTGATAATTGAGTGGCTTTCAAATGTATTTTAAGAAGAAACCGCTTGCGTACCTTAAGGGGTTAACGTCACGATTTAAACTTGGGCAACGCCTACATTAAAGACATACCTGACAGTCCAGAGCCCTCGTCATCGAACGGTCTCGGATTATCCAGCACCCTGTTATTAGCAGCTGTATCGTCTTCTTCATTACAGCAGTCTGCTGCTTTTCAGCTTTAAATCTGATAAATCCCTTGAAAAACTTTGCAAAATGAAACTCTGTCCAGCCGACTGTCTGCAGTGCCATCTAGTGTAAAAAGAAATCAAGAACCAAACCATAATTTAGTACGCCAGTCAGAAAAGAACAGCCCACATTAACAAGGCATGCATGAAGCATTATAAAACAACTTAAAGCAGCAGTGTCCCAGAATCAGGGTCAGTCTTGCAGGAAATAGAAATCCTTTATGTCTGACTGTATTATTCCATGACCTGACCTTCAGTGCATTTTAACTTGATCAGAAATCGCATTTCAAATGGCTACCCATTTGAAACATGTCTTCACTGTGTCGCTCTGTGAGCCTAAATGAATTGAATGCAAAGCAATTCCCGTATGTTATTGATGGTATAGTTACCTGGGTGGCAGGGAGGAGAGACGTTAATGGCAGCCGCCTTGTGGGTTGAACTAAAAGCATGGGTTCTGTAAGCTGATAGAAACACTCATATACTGAACACCTCGCCAAGAGATGGAGCTAGTCACAGATGTCACTCATAACTTTGCCTACATTGTCCCAGTATGACTCTTTATCAGCTGCCAGAGACCATGTCTATCTGTCTGCCGTACATTGCACAGTGACAGGCAATGAATCGAGGGGCAGCAACGTGATCCTGGTGGGAATGAAATAATATGAAATAATGGCTGCAAATCCTTATGAATTGCAATGCATTTGCTGCTATTCCTGCAGTGTTCCAATTGAATTCACTATGAATCTCTGATACTCCCATGCAATCCTCTGGAATTCTTTTGAAAACTATAGGAATTTGCAGCAGTTATCTTAGTGTTACTCTTCCTGGTTTCACTTTAATAATGAGTGGAAATTCAGAACATTGGATTTGCTATATTGTAACAGTGACACTTTCCATGAAGTGTCTCTAAGTGCTGTGTATTTACATAGTAGTTACTTGGTAAATACATGTGTACTTACAATGTTATAATGCATAGTTACAATGTACTTCATGTGCACATTTTTTGCATGATAAAACCCTAACCCTTTTCTGATAGAATTGTGTAGTTACATATATCATGCAAAACGATGTAGATGTACATTGTAACTGTTATTATGTAATGTAAAGTGTTGCCCAATATAGTAACTCTAATATAATAACGCAATTATTTTCAGAACTAGAAAATGACATAACGTATTTATTCCAATGCTCCTCCGATGAAACACGTGCATGTAATGTCTATTTCCAAAGTGATTGTGAAGGATTGTGGACACAATTATGCAGTGTGATGTGGCGTTTATAAAGGGGTATATGAATGCTACATTGTGTCCAGTTTAAATAAAGAGGCATTGATTATTCTCTTCTGTTATTTAATTCATTTAATATTTAATACTACACTGCCTTTTCTGAAGGAGATTTGTTTTGTCAAGATGTCCCATGGCACGGTTCTAATTGCCCCCATAGCATTGCCTAATTAACTGATAAATCTCAGATGCATCACAATATTAAATGAACTGTGCTCAAACTGATGGGACTGAATGTTGCTTTATTTGGTTCTTCATTTTCACGTTTGCCTTGTTTACTGACAGCATCACTCAGGAGCTGTGCGGGTGTTGTTTAAAAATCCATTAGCGCTCATCACAAGGGAGCTTGAATATTCACAGGATCTGGCATAAAGCAAAATGTATCCGTGCTAATGACTCTTGGAAAAGAGAAACGTCAAGTCATGTCACAGATCCGATCTGTATTCCTGCATTGACATGTCAGGTGCAAATACTCTCAGACTGGCAACAAGAAGGAGCTGCAGATTAGCACATTTACTGAAACATACCAATTATTTATACCGATGTGGACAGATAGATAGATAGATAGAGAGATAGAGAGATAGATAGATAGATAGAGAGATAGAGAGATAGAGAGAGAGATAGAGAGATAGAGAGATAGATAGAGAGATAGAGAGATAGAGAGATAGAGAGATAGATAGATAGATAGATAGATAGATAGATAGATAGATAGATAGATAGATAGACAGATCTCCAGGATACTTGCATTAGATATCAGTATATTTGTTATGTATTATAAACCTTTCCAGCTATTGAGGAGGAATGCTTATTTTAGTACTGTAATATTTCATGGAATGTGTTCATTACTTTCTTTTGTTGGGCGCAGATATACAGCAATAGGGACAGGTAAATCTAGCCTCTTTGGCAGGAGGTAATGGGGTTAAGTGATTAGGAACTGATTAGTAGAGTTGATTAGTAATTCCGATCTCCTATTAGCAGCTAAATACATACAGTACCTGTGCAGTTTTTTTGTTTGGCATAGTGCATGCCAGTCTCACTACTGCTTAGGCTGCACATGCTAAACTGATAATTTCATAAATATCTCCTACTTAAATTCATAACCTCCAAGAATCAGTGGCAGACAGACAGGTCTGGATATTGCACAGTAATAAAAAAAAAGAGTTTTAAATAATTGGGTAGGATGAGTATTAATAAAGGCTTGCTAAAGTAAGATGAAATAGCAACTGCATAACTGTCACATTGTGAATGCAATGCAAACACTGCGCTATAGAAATCCGAAGAGGTGTATGCATATGGATGGATAGTTAAAGAAATGAGTAGTAATAGCTGCTGTGTCAGCATGTGAAGGCATTGCGGATAAAGGAATAATCACTTAAAGGAACTGACAGAATCCGACATCCAGAGCACTGAGGAATTTCCTAACCACTCTCTAATAGGGCCTTAGGGTAAAGCATTGGGGATTTATAACGCTGGAACAGGGGCTCAAACACAGCATGAATCCCAGGCACTTAATAATGTCTCCCTGCAGATCCCTCACAAGTCCCGCGCAGGCTTGTTTAGCTGTTATGCAGAAGACTCCGCTGAGGGGCGCTGTCCTCTTGTAATTATTTATTTGGTATGTAATGACAAGCTCTCTTAGCAGCAACCCGAAGCATGATCATCTCCTGACAGAAAAACCATTACAGGAACACTTTAATAAAGGGATCCATTACCCTTCTACAGTATCTGCCTTTCCTTGACACGATCCTGACAGGAATAGTGTTTGTATGACAGTAAACTTGGGACTAATTGGGACCAGGGGATGGATGCATAATTGAGTTGTTCTGTGAAATGGTTTATATGACTTTCCCAATCAAGAAACCTCATGTGCACATGTATTTACTATGTAACTACTCTGTAAATACACAGTAATTAGAGACTCTTAATGTCAAGTGTTACTGCTGAATACTCAGACTGTCGTCCTTGTTCTCACAAACACATCTGAACACATTCTAACATCCTTTGGAATGAGTTTCACCTGAAGAAAAGGGACATGACTGTTGCCTGGCTTTTGGTCCGCCCTGTGCTGTGTATGACATGGGATTAATACAACGTGGCAGCTAAGGACAGCAGGCAGAGTTCTAGGGTTGTAGCTGAGCCTCAGAGAACATTTCCACCAGCAACTCCTTCAGTCAGAGCTGCAAGGCAAGTGACTTTACCAATTGAAACGTTACTGGCAGGTTGCCTCCACACATCAATCAGTGCCACTCATACATCTGGATAGCATTTCAGCTTCCCAGTAGAAGGCAGGCTGCTGAACACAAGCTTCCCTTACTTCTAATAGGTACATCCATTTATTGGCCTTTTAAAAAAAAAAATGTAACAGCTAATAGAAATTCAAATCCTTGTCCTAAAAATGTCAGTTCACCTGGAGATAATCCCTAAATAAATCACTATACAGTACAGTCTCTTTTGATGTAATGAGACTTTCATGATAACAGAGAAATGCATTCATATATATATATATATATATATATATATATATATATATATATATATATATATATATATATATATACATATATATATATATATATTTTTTTTATTATTTTTTTTTGAAGGAGAGAGGGGTACAAAAATAAATAAAACGCTGTTGCGTTGGGTAAGAATATTAGTTTTAATAACCAGAGGTAGCTGCATAATTCCATACAGATCCAACTGATAATCCATTTTAATACCTTTGTCGTTCCAGAGCAAGTGATAAAACTATACAGAGTTTGTGATTCAATTTCTGTATTAGGCGGACGATGCGCATAATTCAAAGATCATCTCGAGCAAACTAAACGGTCTGATGCCACGCGGGAAGGAAAAGGATAGACATGAAAAACACGAGCGCTTGTAAAGCAGACAGCTCCAGATCAAGAACAATTGTTACCCAGGAGCTAGCTGGGCACCCTGCAGATACATGAACATTTGTAAAAGAAACCAGGATATTTGCTATAAAAATCATAGTCAATATTTAGTAGATTGGCGCTGCAGTGCAGTCTATCAGTTTTAATAGACCATTACTTTTTTATGCTTTGTTCTCAGTTTCAGAGACTCTGGCTCCAAGACATTTATCACACATGTTACCAGATTATATCAGACATAAACTGTAAAGCACACTCACTGCGGTTGACCTGCAAGAATACAAATAAATTCAGGGCCAGGATTGCTCTCATACTGGGATGCGTTTGGCTGGGTTGTTATGGGTCCCATCACAGCAGACCTTTGTATTAATTATTGAAACCCTGCTGGAGTTCTTGCAGTGAAGAGACACAGTTTGCTTTTCAAGAGCATTGCAAGCAGATCCATTAAAATGAATATTCGCCTACCAAATACCACTTGTAAAATAGCACAAATGTTTCTGCTTTTTTTTTTTTTTTAATTTGTTACTATATATAAAAACTGCAGTTTTAGCTATGCACCAGGTCCAACTAGTCTGAAATGTTGGACTTTTGAGGGTAGTGACTCAGAAAATGAGCTCATAAACTGGAAATGACTAAGGTTATTAAAATGTGCAGAGGTTGTAAAATAAAACACACCATTTCAGGCTTTTAATAAGCTGACAAGGAGGAAATAAGCAAGTGACTTGTGTGGTTCTCAGTGTTCTCTCTAAAGAGCAGAATCACTGGAACTTTCATGAAATGCCTCTTAGAACCAGCACTCATAAAACTTCATCCTGAAAATAACAAGGCAAAGTCTTAACAGGCATCATGAACAGAGGCTGTGGCGGCTCTTAAATATTACCAGCTCCCCCTTTCTGTGTATTATTTTACAAACGTCCACAAACCATTTATTAAATTACTTTTTTTTCATTTTTATTCCACCTTAATTGTACTGTGCGGCAATAATTAAGATCTTATGATAATTCTGATTAAATACCAGTTAGCAGCTTCTGCATCTCACAAGTTAATCATCTTGATGTTGATATGCCAACAAGGCTAATAAAAAGGATTGGCCCGTCCCCTAGGAAACAGAGTACAAGTCTGATGAGCAGTGACACTAAAATAAATGAGAATTAGTCTTGTGACAGTGCTGATTACCCTTCTACCCATTAGTCTGGCAGAAAAGCCTCTTATTCTCCTGGCAGACAGATCGCTATTGCTGTCATAAAGGGGGGAATGTTCCAGTATACTGCTCTTCATTGAACCGCGTCGCCCTGGTGGCTGGCTTGGCAGGTAAGCCCTGTCAAGGTGGATGCATTCAATTAATTGTCTACTCAGCGGCCAAGGCGTTTTGAATGGAATCTGCCATCTAGAATGTTACTGAGTCAAGAGAGATGATCTCCTTTAATAAATGATTTTGTTTCACACACAGGTGTGTGCAGGTGTATTAGAACAGCTCAAGATGTGGTCTTTATAGACCTACCTGCATGAAAACCTCTGGGGGTGAGAATTTCAGTTTTCGGTCAGTAATCGAAAACGAAGTGCCGCATGACACCCCCATGTTCTCTTCCTGAAGATGACATCCCTTTATAGAAAAAATGAAACTTCTGACCATTCTCTTTTCTCATGACTGTGGCCATCAGAAATTCTTTATAGGTATTTCAGGCAACAGGATCTCACGAGTCCTGCTTAAGTTTATTGTTACCTTGAGAAGGCAGCTGAAGATCATGAGCAAATCCAGTTAGAGAACAGGCCAGCAGCCCCTAAAAGCTCGCATCACGAAGCACAGCTGCACTCGGGCTCCAGCATCTGCCCTCAGAATACAAGCCAGCAGATTAAAAACTAGAAAGGGCTTAGGTAACTGCACTTATGTAGATTGCAGCCGGATGCATCCTGCACAAGGTAGGTCTGTCCATTCAATTACAGCAATCTTCTTTCATTGATTTTCTTTCTTTCGTTTTTCTCGCGCTGTCCTTGAGGGTGCAGCACAATAAACTGCTAGTGAGAGTTTAAACACTCACATCTGAATCTGGCAATCTGGAGCTAACATGGACAAGCGTTATTTTGTGGTTCTGGAGTTGCTATTCATTGATACTTTACTTCACACTTTGTATAAAGACTCTCCCCTCTCCCCTCTCCCCTCTCCCCCTGGTCCTGGAGAGCTACAGAGTCTTCTGGTTTTCGTTTCAACTGAACTCTTAGTTACTCAACTGAACCAATTATTGGCTTAATTATTGGCTTAATTAGATAATCTTCCATTTTCCTTCCCTGAATCGTGACATCCCTTTCTCAATCCACTTTGTCTCCTTCCAGGTCCTCGATTCTCAACTCCAGAAGTGTAAGCTCTCTGAAAAGGGAAGTTAAGCTCATATACAAGGTTAGACTGCTAGACTGTCACAAGGAGACAGGTGGTGCCGTGGGCTAGTTCACTCGCATGCTGTGCTGTTCTCCTTGGGGGGGGGGGGTACAGGGTTCAAATCCAAGGAATAATGTAATGCATTGACAAACACTCCTTGTCCTGTGGTTAATACAATACTAAAACAAAGAAATAGATATCAGATGTTCTCAAGCAACAAAGTCTCTATCTCCTACACGGAATGCTATGGCAAATTTACCTTTAGGTTTTCAAAGAGTTTCCATAATGCAGTAGCAGGTCACACAGTGCAGTTGTAGCTTAATTCAGAGAGGGCCATTGTCATAGCTGTAGGCTCGCTTGGCAGGTAGCAGCTCCAGCTATGGTGGATTTCTTACATTACTGCCATCTCATTGGCTTTATGATTTAATTAAACAGCTGTCACTTTTGCTCCCTAATTTTGTTGCTACACTGAAAATAGATTGTAAATTAGTTGTAAGTGGCTTAGGAGTAATTGCCTCTCAACCTCCGAGTGGCACTGAAATACAACAACAAAAAGACTGTATATTTACTTGAGAGCCCCGATAGAAATTCCTGCAGTGAACGGCACTGGTGTATGTGGGTCCGGACTGGGGTTTTGCTGGTTTTCTGCTGGTCCAGCTGGTTATGCTGGTTATGCTGGTCTTCTGCTTGCTCTAACCTTGTCTAAAACCCTAATTACGGTTCACTGGATGAACCGAAGTGCTGCTCTGAGATCCGGCACGCTGTCGGCATTATTGCCGCTCGATAAAGCAGCGTGTAATACACAGGAAGATGTGGGTTTAATGTTCTTTATGAGTTCTCGTTATTCTTTGTGGGCGTGTTAACGACGGGACTCATTAATTACGTTTCTTCTAAATGCACCTTGGTTTTGAGAACTGTTTTTCCTTCAAGCAATAAAACTTGATGTTTATGGTAAATATTTGCCATTAAAAATGTGCTTTCATGTAAAGCAGAGCTCCCTAAGTGTGGAGGAGCTGTGAAGCCTCTTTGAGCTAAGCTGGGGAAATAAATGAACCCGGTTTGCATGGCTGGGTAGCGCAGAGGGTAGGGTGCCATGTTCCTATTCGCATAGCGCAACACCCAAGCACATTGCACATGTTTCTCCGATCATACACATTCAGGTGTAAGGAAACTAATTTAACATTATGTCTGCGAATGAGTGCACGCAATACCAATGGCTATGTTAGCAAGTTTCTATTTATTGATTCCGATATTGAAAAGTTACACATCTGCAGCGTAAAGACTCATCGTTAGACACAACAGCTGTGGTGTCTAGTTTTAAATGTGAAATGAGATAATGATCAGTAATTCTCTGGGAGACAGCTCGGGTACGGAGATGGTCTGTCGCCAGGAGAGGATTCTTGATTCTTGAGAACTTTACTATTTAATATGAAAACGCTTTTGTCCTTTATCAAACGCTAAAGACTTGCACTCCGCTCAGCATTGCTCCCTGCTCAGACTTGCGTAGCAGCTGCATATCTGCATAAAGTCATTCGGTTTTCATCTGCAGCAATGCAGCTTTCAATAGATAGATAAGCGTTGTGCAAACTCACGCTTGCGAAGTGCCAAAACAGCAGAGGAAGCAGTATCGGCTGCATAATCTTTTGCTCATTCTGTTGTGGGTTTTAATATATGAAGGTCAGAGTTTCTGAAAGGGTGCTCAGCAGATCTCTGGATGGTCAGAGTTGCATGCTGTCAGAGGTGTGATGAATCATCAAAATTGCTGAAGCCTACCTGGCAGCTGGTAAGATGATCCGCAGGGGAGGAACAGTTTTTTAAGAAAAGTTCTTGAACTTTAATGATAAATAATGATAGGAAGTCCATGCTCACCTATTCAATTCCCATCCCCATTGTTCATTAGGAGTGCTACCTGAGCCACTGCTTTAGAAGTCCAGCTAATTATTTCTATGAATGGATAAGGAATAGCTTTTTTCAAATGAATAAATTGTACGTTGTGTGGGTGATAACTGAAAAGGCCATTATGCGGTTAGGGTCCCAGTAATTGCTGGTGGAGCAGGCGAAGGCTGTAAGTCAGAGACAAACTGGAAGCAGTGCTGAAGCTGAAGAGGGATCCATGCTTTTATGTGTCAGTACCATGGTGCAGGCTGCAGCAGCATCATTTCACAATGTCTCATTATAACACTTCTTCTTGTTCTTGTACAGGTACAGAAGAAACTAAACACTGACGCCCAGACCCATCACAATATTCATAAGGAATACTCGACTGAAGTACAGGTGGGCCGTGGCTACAGTTTTAAAAACAAATACCTTGTGGTGTCATGTGACTCACTCGCGGCTTCTTACTGTTTTAGACACAGCTGGGAAAGAAAACCAAATAGAATGTACTGGCGTCAATCACTTTTGCCAGATCTAATGCATACCTTAGAAATATATATATATTACACCATTTGACTTTGTAGAAATCATTATTTAAAGGAAATTCAGTGATGACTATTTTCCTTATATATGCATAATAACAATGTAATTCACGTGTACTTACTAAGTAACTACTTTGTAAATCCACAGTAATTAGAGACCCTTCATGTAAAGTGTTACCATTGATGTTGTGTACAATGCGAGCCATAGCATGAACCATTGCACTGTAGCAATCGGTGCAATGAAGAGAGCCCAGTGGGGCGCGTCCCATTACGAGCGGTGATTTATCTAACAAATTTAACAGAGAGGTTTGTGTTCAAATACAGCTGAAGCTCAGCGGGATGTGCAAATCGATTTCTCTATCAGAGCACTTCGGCAGCCAAGCAGATGATAATGTTTCTATCGCTGCTGAAAATCCGGCTGTGCTTTTCCCCAACGCTGGGGTTTCTGAGGCGGTTTGTGCAATCTCCCTGTTCCTTTCACTTTTACCAGCTCCGCTCAAGCCAACCTGGCACTGAGAAGGGTGGACTAAACAAGAACAAACAATAAAGAGTTGCTGTACCATTCAAACTGAGTTACAACAACAAACGTCACACTTCATTGAAATGAGGAACATGTTCGTTTATTTTAGCAATGGATTCCCTGACCAGAGAGCAATAGATTCCTGATCAGAGAGCAATAGATTACCGATCATAGAGCAATAGATTCCTGATCAGAGAGCAATAGATTCCTGATCAGGGAGCAATAGATTCCTGATCACAGAGCAATAGATTCCTGATTGTTCTCTGGGCTGTAACACCTTATGTTTGAATTGTTGAATTACCACGGCAAGCACTGAATGTACAAAATGGAAACAGGCCTGGGCACTGGACATACCGCATTCCCTTTAATGAGCATTCCTATTTTAAGCATCCCCATTTAGATAACCTGAAAAACACTGAACTGGCTTGATATAAAAACACCAATCTGCTTAATCAACAATCTACAGCTATGCAGTACATAAACAAGAAGCCAGGAAAAGCACACAAGAGATTAGCAGATGTGAGCTCAACTCAGCCTGGCTATCAGATCGGCTTTTATTAGATAATCACTTTGGTAGCATCATGCATTAAGCACACTTTCAGTACACTAACACAAATCCAAAGTTGGGATTTGAAAGGGACTTGTAGTGCTAATGCTGCATAAACATACTGTACAAACAAGACGTTGGGTCCGGATCCAACGCCAGCCAGCCAGCCAGCCTCTCCACCACACAGCACATCAAATGAATCAGTAGGATTGTATTGAAAGGCTGTCCGCATCGATCTTCATTAGCAGTCAAGCTGCCTGATCGGCACTGCTCGTATAGAGTGTGGTACATTATTTTTTCATTTCCTAGTACCATTGTTCTGGAAAGCAAATGCACTCAAAACGAAATAAAAGGAACAGTTCCAGGAAAATTCTAAAAGAAGATTTTATGATTTGAAGTTACGGGGGAAATACAATGAAATTGCTCTAGAAATTGTCACATTGCTCCTCAATACGGGGTGGGGGGGGTGGGGGGGGGTAATTTAATGAACTGTATAGGCAAAATCAGGAATACATTGCTTACTTGAGGACTAAAACCATTTCCTCTTCAGAGCTAGCAGAATCCCATCAGAAAAGTGTGATTTATTGTACTGGGAAGAAGCAAGACATCAGGGCTAGTCAGTACCAGGGTTTCAGTTTTAATTTTCACATGCAGAAAGGATGAACATGTTCAGATTCCCCATCGCTCATCCCTTGTCACCAGCATTGCATTGTGAGTCCCATTGGGAAGGGCCCTGCTACCACGGTAGCCATGGTAACTTGTAGCACAGTGCACCGTGGGATAGCGATCCGTTACCGGGGTAACTCTTTTTTTCTATACAAATGTGTCAACTAGATTTTGTGAAAAATCCCCAAAGAACCATAAAAAAAAATCTCCTGAATTGACACAAGGCAGTGTTGTTTCAAACTACGTAGCACTGTTTCCAGTAATACTAAGTGAGGTTACAGCTCTTCGATCTGAAACAGAGCATGACAATTGGTGATATTAATGATTAAATTAAAGATTATGATTGAAGTTATTGGACAATAAAGATCTATATACAAACTGCACAGGAGGAAACACAGCAACAGATGCTGCAGGACACAGGGACACAGAGGGTTAGGACAGCATTACTGTCTTACAGTGCATGGTCTGTTTAATAACTATTTGACTGTCAGGACCCACAGGGCCATCATGTTCGTGGTTAAGTTGCTGAGGTCCATCACTGTAAGCAATATACCGCAGCATTGAGACAATATAAATGTCTCTTTAAATAAAGCATGAGGTATATCCAAGAATCCTTTTCTGAACTAACTGGAAGGGTGTTTTATGAAAAGGGATCTCCGATATGCAGGGAACTGTGTCAGAAATAACTGCGATAATTGAATAGACACAGCGTTAGGGGGGTTCTTTTAGTAATAGATTGTGAATCAAGCAGACAGTTGAGCTGTACTCTACGAGTGCAGCCGGCTTCGCAGAGTGTCATCAAAATAAGGATGAAACCACGTTTTAGCACCGCTTCATAAATGCAAGCTGACAGGCGGGTGGGGTCGATTTCTGCATTTCTGTGCAAATGTATTTATTTCTCTTTTCAGTTTTTATGGAAAAACTAAAAAATAAGGGGAGAAGGAGAAATTTGAGTCAGCAGTTTTTTTTAACTCTGTGTTGAAAGCGGAATAGTTGTCAGCTCTGCATAATGAAAGCTGATATTGCAACTATGCCTAACAACATGCATTGTGTGTAAGTACACATGTATTTATTAAGTAACTGCTATGTAAAGACACAGTAATTAGAGACACTTCATGGAAAGCATTGCCAACACATATATAACAAAGTGTAACAAACGTATACAGTAAGTACAGAGCCATTAATCAAGCTCTCAGGATGACACATTAATGGATAGACGATGTTGTGACATTGACACATGAAAGGAAGGAGAGGGGTTTCATTTCCCTGGAGTATTTTACACTCACTGACCCACGAGAAGGAGCCTGGCTAAACTCAACACCTTTAGCAGCCAGTATCGGTGTGCACTATTCTCCAAAATGCTGGAAGTCTGATCTGTATATTCCTGTTAATGTGTTGACTTTATTTCTTGTACAAATGTTCAGTAGTGTTAGTTTTTACTGTCAAATGTGTATATTAACTGAACCCAGGAAAGGGTTTGGGGTAGGGTTAGGGGCAGAGTGTTGTCAAATGTGTATATTAACTGAACCCAGGAAAGGGTTTGGGGTAGGGTTAGGGGTAGGGGTAGGATTAGGGGTAAGGGTAGGAGTAAGGGCAGAGGTAAGATTAGGGTTAGGGGTAGGGGTGAGGGTGAGGGTGAGGATAAGGGTTAGGGTAGGGGTAGGGGCAGGGTGTTGTCAAATGTATATATTAACTGACCTCAGGAAAAGGTTCAGTTTGAGTCTTGGTTTCAATACCCTTTCCACGAGAGAATGTGGATGGAATGGAGAGAACGGTGGGTCTTAGTGGTGCAATCAATGCAGGAATTATTCAGTGTGGGTTAAATGATGCAGGTGAGCATGAAGGGCTGTAGCCTGCCTGTCTGTTAAGTCTTGTAGAGGCTGGGGATTAGGAAGGAGCTCCAGTGGGTTGCTATCAATAGGCAGCCAAAGCTTTGACTTGTTATTGTTTGTTAAAAATCCCTTGTGTGGCTCTTCCTGCCTTTTTGCCAAGCTCTCACAATGCCAGCATTGGGTTCTACGTGCATGCAGTACATGGTAGCTGTGCAGTGACCACTGGAAATCAAGGGATCTGTGTTCTGAAGTGTATCCAATATAATCGAAATGATCACGTTACTGTCCTTGCTCTCTTCATAATGGAACTCTCCTTAACCTTCAGGTAAAAATATATTCTAAAAAAAAATGCCTGTGAAAAGAAAAGAAAAGAAAAACACGCTTTTCAAAGAAACGAAAAACGTTAATGTAATGAAATACTCAAATCCACCTTCAATACTAGATGTACCTTTACTGACATCCAGTGGTATAACACTGCACCATTCCAATGAAATACACACAGTAATTATAATGTGATTGATTGATTTAAATTATTTACATTTATAGCGTGCAAAAGACTGACACATAAGTACATTGTAACCCACAGAAGCAGCGCTTATATTAACTAGACCTTCGACCCCCATCACTTGTGCCTGTTGACTCACCTCGTAGACTAGCAATGAACCTCATCTCTAACTCACCTAGCATGCGAACAATCTAATGTGCAAATCCACAGCCTCAGATTCTACATGAATGAATGTGACATTACATGGACACCGTGTGAATATAGATGAGCACAGTATCACAGCGATTCCTAGGGCTGGCTCAGATTCCAGTGACACTGAGCAGTGCCTCGGTCCGTGTCTGCGGCTCAGCCACACATTCTGGCCTGTGATGCACATCTTCACATGCTCGCCAAGCCCCTGTGCACGCACGCTGCAGCTCGGAATGTCACAGACTTTTGTGTTTCACGTGACAGTGTGGCAAAAAATAAAAAAATATATACTCTTTTTTTTATTAAAGTTAATTCTGTACAAACTGTATAGGTCATAATTGCATCAGATTGCTTAATTGTACTCCAATTAATAATAGAAAATCACAAAACTCTTTAAGGGGGCCTTGATGATTGAAAGATAAATGTGCCACATGGTAATTGCTTAGCTGCTTATAAGATGGTGTACCAGTTAACAGAATTAATAATAACCCAATCAAACTTAAAAAAAAGAACAAAGTCAGGAAAATAGTTACTGATTGCACACAGCAGGCTAGAGAGGAGGAGAAACGTTTCCAAACAGCTTTCAAAAATAAAGGGAGCCAAAGTGGAGCAAAATATTAAGCAGGTTGTAGTAGGTTGTAAAAAGCTGTAAAATTCAGTTTCTTTTTTTTCACCCAGTTTAAACCCGATCTCTCTCTACCAAGCTGTGTTTTCCAGGATCCATTAATACAACAGCCGCCTCATGGGTGGCTCAGAACAGGCCATATCAAGGCTGCAGAATCCAGTGCTTGCCGTCACCAGGAAATCACACATCACCTGTACCGGCATCCTTGCATTAGCTTCCACTTGGATTTCAAGGTCTTGCCTCTCACTTGTAAAGCTGTGCATGGCCTGGTCCCTGTGTACATGAATGAGCTGATTACCCAATACTCCCCCTCTCTGTCACTTTGCTTCTCTGACCTCGATTTTCTCTCCAGTCGCATCCCAAGCGCCGCACTGAAGAGGACGAGGCTTTCAGCTTCTCCCCTGCTGCCAGGCTGTGGAGCGCCTTTCCTGTCTCAGTCTGGGACTGGTTTTAATGGCTGTTTTTAAATCTAGACCTGTGTTCATTTTGTTAGCCCTTTTACTATATTGTTTGAATTTATCTATTGATTTAACTTTTCTGCGTGTTTCTTTTGTAAAGGTGTTAGCTACAAAGGACCCGGACAGGAAGATGCCTTTATTTTGCCCTTTTTTATTTTTGACCCTTCAGCTGCCATACCGTACTGCCCTTGGAGTCGGGTTACCGTGTGACTCCATGTACACTAGGGCAGTTTAGGACACCACAGTGCATTCTGGTAAGTGTAGTCCTGCTGTGAAAGGTACCTGAGACAGGTAAAACGTACCAGAATGCATTGCGATGTGAGTTGAAAAGTCCCCAACTGTCCTAGTATACATGGAGTCATGTGGTAACCCTGCCTTGGACTGCAAAGAAATGAAATATTTTCCTACTGCCATCCTTCCCCATGTCAATGATAATTATTTTCCTTTTCCTTGCACAGGTGAATCTCTCGGGAGCTCTCAGTAAACCATGATGCGGCTGTGACTGCTGTAATTACAGTGCGTTGTGTGGTTCTGAGAGCCAGGGAGATGTCTTCGTCTCAGTCATCGCTGTGCATTCCAGCAAGCACAAGGCAATTAGAGGTGACACGAGACCTCTGATCTCATCCCGTCAAAGAAATAATCAAGACAGGCTAATATATAACCCTGATAAGAGAGACCTTCATTGCTTTTCATTTAAACGACATTTGAAGTTGTTTATGTGTATCGTACTGGTGAATTCATGAAAAAAAAATATAATAATAATTATATCAAGTCCATTGATTGGTTTGTAAATGTTCAGCTGAGTCTTGAGTAATTCACAATAAATGCCTTTGTTTTTCAGGGTTTTTCATTTCATATGCATTAGTATGAAACTCTATTTCTTTATAAATACATAGCATGACTTGACCTGCGATTTCTACACAGCTACTGATGGCAATAACAACACGCTTTTGATTTGCGTTCCTGCTGCAATTGAACTTCGACTCAGCGCTGCAGAGAAATCATTTGCATGATAGAAGCTGCAAAACCCTTTCTTCCTTTAAGTGGCAGGATGTTTGGAATTTGCATATTATTCCCTATTAACTCCAATTTGAAGCTGCACAAAACGGAAAGATTTAGCTCTCTGATTATTTGGCTCTTCGTCTTTCTGTTCTACAAAGGCACACCTGATGCTTTTGAGCGAGGGCTATGACAGCTTGCACCTTGACTATTTATACAAGCCTGGTACAGCTTCTATACAAATGGGATGTTATTTCTAAGTGCTTTCATTGCAAGCCGGGGAAGATGAATACTGGAATTCTATGAGCTCAAGAGTACAGTGATTTGTGTCTGGAAACTTGTCACTCACACATATTATTCGGCTCAATCATGCGCTGTTCTTCAGCATTTTTTATGTTTGTGTCATTTTTGTTTTCCGAATCCTGTTTCTTATGAAAGATACTGGATTGGCACAGCACAAGCAGAGCCGACATGAGCTGCCATGGAGGGACCACCTCTGAGCCATCTGTGTCAGACTGTGGGATGCTATTGTGACAATGAAACCACCGACTGTTAGTTGCCCAGTCGAGGAGTGTCCTGGAAACCCTATGAGGTGATGCGCACTATTGCTGCATGTTATGAAGTAAAAACAGCCTGCTTCAGAAAGAAACATGACCGCCGAAACAGAAACATGAAATCCTCTACTCCTTCATGGAACTCCGTTGAATAGGGGTCAACAAAAAAAAAATAAAACTGCAGGCTTCTGTTTGTAACGCTTTGTAAATGAGGAACGGAAACCCCCGTTGTTAGCAAATTGTTCCAGAGCTTAAGTAACAAAGAGCTGACAAGTTAAAGTTCTTGGAAGGTCTAATCTGATCAATGAACAACATTTAATTAGTCTCTAATACACTGCCGGAGAAGCGTTGAGGGAGGGCGGGCGTGATTGAATGAATAGCAAATACCCGTTACTTATACAAGGGGAGAGATCGTTCATAGACTGTTACTTCCTCTCTGAGTTTGAAATCCATTCCATTGTGGGAAGAAATATATCTGTTAATTTCTGAAGAAAATCTAACAATTTGTATTATTATTGTGATACAGTTGTTATAAATCAGAACTATAACCCTAACCCTTACCGTAGCCCTCGCCATAACCCTAACCCTAATAGCTGAGATACCAAATACTATTATCATCCTAACACTTGCTCTACCAGTGCACTGTGAAAGCATGACTTCACACCAGAAAATGATTAATTATTACTGTTCAGGATTCATAAGATCTCTTTATATTAGGTCTAATCAGTGTTCTAATGATGTCCTGCGGATTTAAATGATGTTATATTGGAGCACATGCTGAGTTGAGCTTGGGTCAGGGAAGGTTAAGTATGAAATCTACATACACAGTGCTTTCTAATCAGACACCTGCGATTCTCCTGTCACCGGCTGCACCACTTTCATTCCTGCCGTTCATAATGTACAGAAGTGCATGCCTTTAAAAACAACGCACAGATCTGAGCATTATTTAATGGTGCAGATTTAAATATAAACAGCCTTTAAATGTTGTTGTGCTTGTGCTGCAAATTAAAGACCTACAGTTTCTTGGGGGGGGGGAATCAGTGCATCAAAAACACTGTTAGTTATATTCCTGAGCTGTGAAGGAGCTGTCCAATGTTATCATTCCCTTCAGGAACGCTCCTGTCCGGCTGACATCGGTCCAATGATATCATTCCCTTCAGGAACGCTCCTGTCCGGCTGACATCGGTCCAATGTTATCATTCCCTTCAGGAACGCTCCTGTCCGGCTGACATCGGTCCAATGATATCATTCCCTTCAGGAACGCTCCTGTCCGGCTGACATCGAGGCACCAAGTGTGTACCTGCAGCTCTGAGACAGTGAACAAGGCCTGCTTTCTGAAGGCATACAGAGCATTGGAGGCTAAACGATCGAAGAACGTAGTGATCAGACAAAACCGCACATGAAAGTGTATAGCATTGTACATCTTCCCCATTCTTACAGCCTACTACAGTATGTACCTGCCATCCGTTACCATGGCTTCTCTTATTATTTTCCATAGGCTTTTGCAATGCTGTACATTGCTGAGCTTTAACCCCAGTATACTGCAGTAAGCAGCTTCATTGTTTTAACAGTCTCATGCACGCTGCATCAAGTGCTAGGTTTAGCAGCAGACAGACAGCATGCTTTCAAATCCTTAATGAAATGTAATGCCGGCACGTCCCTGTAACCTTCTCTTAATGCGTTTGATTAGCGGGGCCCGCGATTTCACAACAGGCTGCTATGCGACAGCTTCATGCTTTTGAACCAAAGCTGGTTCCAATCTGTATCGTTTACTGCAGTAAAGATGGGAGAGGAGTTCATGGGCTGGAAATCAAACACTGAATAAAGAAGCCATTAGAAATACGACAGATACATGACTAGCAGAAATATGGTTGTGTGGAAAATGGGAATGTAGCTGTGGCTATGTGTAGGCATTAGTATTGAACACCCTGTACACACTACACAGTTACTACCAGTTTACTACTGCTAACGTATTAGCCACTTACTACACACCCAAGTGACCCACAAATTGACATTAAAACCTGCCGACCCGCGACAGTCACTTTATAACCTGCAAAATAAAATGTATGTGTAAGGTAACTGTTTGAGGGATGTAAAAAACTGAAGTTTGTCCATTGATTCGAAATCAGATTAATAAGGAAGTGCGCATAAAAAAATACTTATTTTCTTCGAATTAATAATAATTCAGTCATCGACTTGTTCTATAGACACATTAAATATGATGATGCATCGAGCTAGGGTTTCCTAAATATGTATTTAACCGCGCAGCAAGCTGAGTTTGAAATAAAGACAGTGAAAAAGTCATGCGGTTCACTTTTCATTGTGAGGGAAATGCAAGCATGTGTGGGTTTGCATGTGGAAAGAGCAGGGCCCATTGATCACAGGCTGTGTCCCAGCTGGCTCTCACTCTGGTGGCTCAGGATCCAGTAATATTAATAGGGTAATAAGAAGACCTCCTGAAGCTGGCAGATGACAAGCTTCATTAGAAACGAGAGGAGCTCAGAGCGGATACAGGGGGCAGCTCGGAGTTTTCAGTGATTGCCAACGTTGCTGGTTTATTCTCCTCCGTAGATTAAACCGAACGTTATTCATTGGCAGTCCTCACACTGAGACTGACAGCACCCCACAATGCCCCTCTCATACTGAGCTCCTGGTTAAGATGACCATGCATACCCTGATGAGCCTCAGAGCCCCCAGCCCTGCATGAATGAGGTGGTGTTGTTCTAGCATGCAGAATCTGGACCAGCAAGGCAAGCTGTAGCAACTCGGTTATTTGGTGGCACTCGGATCTCTCCAACACTTGAAGCCAATGATCTAGCCTCCCGTGAGGAGTTTAATGAATGTGCTGAATACGATGCGTAGCACTTATTATTGTGCTGTGCTAGCCACCCACAAAATGTTAAATTTCCAGATGTGATAGATTACACTTTTACTGCTGCTTCCCCCTTAACCTTTTCTGCTTCACCACAGCACTGCTCAGGCGCAGTGATCGATTGCACAGAACGTTCTTTAAGAGAAGCCAAGAAAGGGAGGCTTTCTATTCGATCCTCCAACCTCCCTCCCCTTTAAAATTCCAATTCAAACTGGATTGAGCAGGTGTGCTCCACTGCTGGAGTGTGCCAGCTGTAACAACAGCAAGCAGCAGGTTCCGAAAATCGATTTTAAAGTCTTATTAAATAACCCCACTCTGTTACCTCTCTCACAGGCAAACACAGACATAAAACTAATGTAACCAAGGAGAGGGGAGACCCTGTTTTAACCTGCATGTGTAATGGATGACTCTTTCGCTCTTCTGTTCATACCATAAACCTGTCAAGGGCAAGTCCATATAAGCAGCGTCTCCTTTGCCAGCACACCTCTGTGTTTATTAATACAGCAGTGATGGGTGTCTAAGAGTGTACAGGCTGGGACGAGCATTCATAAGAAAGTGTGGCTGCTAACGCTTTGCATGAGGTAGACAGTCATTGCTGTTTTCTTTATATATTATCCCGTTAAGTCGTACGTCTTGCTTTATTAGTTTTTTTTCAAACCCACAAATTCAATACCGCTATTCATTCGTTTGCTCGACATTGATCTCCCACAGGTGGCTGAAACAATTCTGGTGAATTCAGCGCCAGCAGTTTTCTGCTGATTAAATAGATCAACCGTAAGAATATCGCCCACTTTCAGCATCCCCGAATGTAAAAAGCACCTTGTCGACACTTTGAGAATATGCAAAGCGACCTGTCTATGAGACACACTGCTATTCCCTTTACTTGCTTTCTAAATGAAATGATTTATTTATTTTCTACTGAGATGCATACGTACCCAAACTAATCTTGTGTAATGTTACCTATGATTATATTTCTTGTTAACCTGTAATGAAGTTCATCACCTACACCTGTCATACATACATACATACATGAGTTATATTAATTTTCATAAACAGCTCATGTAAATGGCAATTCTTCTCATCATACATGAAGTAAAAACTCACAGTACTGTGTCCTGATCCCAGACCACACTTCCTTGGTCTTTCCAGCAGGACTCTGCTGCACCCTGGTGGTTAACTCTTTCATTGCACAGGTTCCTGGGTCCTGGATCTGGATTGCGGTTTAAAACCGCTCTGAACTGCTACCAGTGGAAAAAAGTCTCCAGTTATATACAGATGGTTCTATTGTGTTTTTGAGTCTCTGTTAGCTTTCCAGTAGTTTTGAAAGTGTTTTTCGTATTGATTATTCCAGCTGGGTTTGTCCACGTTTTCCAGTAAAATGATTTCATGAAGGGCTGGCTCCCTTTGGTAAGCACATTTCGTGTTGATCAGGCATCAATAAAATCACACAAACACCATTACTGTTTGCACAGATGAAAACTCAGGTGCCCAATTTGCAATTATCATCAAATAGAATGATTTCAATCTTCAGCGAGCAGGACTGGCATCAATAGTATTTATGGCTTTGAATTTTTCACAAAACTTTGCTTGGAAAATTCTTTTTGTTGTGCATCATGCAACCGTATAGCAGCCAAATCAGCTATTTAATAAATGGCACGGCAGGAAAACCGTGCCCTTAAAACTACTGCATTCGGGGTGTTCTCTTTTAAAACGTACCGTGCATTAACATTGAGATTTATAAGCAGTCTTTTTCATTTTTTGGAGCTCATATTTTCATTTTAATAGTTATTGATACCCTGTAGCTTGTGATGGGATCTTGGCCTTAATCAATGTACTAATTATATTATTATTATTATTATTTTTTTTTAAGGCTTCTATCATTCCTACCAGAAGGTCAAAACCTTTCCGAGTACCAGAATATGAACTCCTGCTGCATTCCTTTAAGAATTACACTACCCACCTCCTTCTAGGATGGATCGAAGCAGCACTATTTCATTTTTGCATTTTAAATAGCAGTTGGATTGTGAGCTGGTTGTTGTGTTAGGATGAGAGGTTCTTCTTTGCACCAGTAAAACACTTTTCTTCTATATTGGTCCCCGTCCCCCCCCCCCCCCCCAAAAAAAGGCTTTAGAACAAATATGCACTGTAGAATATTGCTTCTCAAATATATTATTCCAATCTTCCGAGAGCATATTTTAATTGGAGTCATCCATCCTGCCATATCTATTACAAAAATGAGTTTTTCCCCCATCTCTTCTTACGATACTTGAAATCGTTCTGAGAGATTGAGATGTGTTTCTCCAGTATGGGAGCTGTTTTCAGCTAAATTCACTCAGAGTGATTGAGATGAGAAATCAAAAGGCAATGCCCAGGCACTTAGCCTTGCACACTAGAGAAGAGTACCTGACTGCTAGAACAACATGGGGGGAAAATGAACAGAGCTCAGAAACCAACCAATCTATTTAATTACTGTTATTTAGTCGAATTTCCAATCACAGCAAAATATAAAATTATGCCAAAGCATTGCTCAATTAATTTATTTTGTAGAAAATGAAAAAAAAAAACTAAAACAAAAAACAAACAAAAACCTAAAAGAAAAAAAGAAAAACAGGTCTCTTGTACAAACATTTAGAAATTACAAACAAAACAGGACCTGTTTATCTCCATGTACAAACTGCACAGAGTCTGGTTGTTGCTACTGTTAAAATGTCCGTTCTTGGGTTGTTGCTGTTGTTGCTGTAGTGACGCGATGCACCAAGCACTGCCACTGTGTTACCTGCCCACACTCTACTGTACAGGCTTTCTGTTTCTAGTAGAAACATATTCCAACTGCTGATAGAAAAACTATGTTATTACCTCCCGTAAACATCAGGAGAATTTTTTTCTTTATTTTTTCTTTATTTTTATTTTTTTTTTTAAATGGTTTCCGCTGTTCTGCGTGACGGTGGCATTGTGCTTGTCCGAGCACCCCGTGACCCGTGCGGACAGTGGAATCTTAGTGCCTTCATACTGAAGAGAAGCGTCTCTTGTTTGTTCTTTTGTTTGCCCCCACCCCCTGCTTCACGGGGGTCCTTGCTCAGGGTAGCAGGTGTTGTGCTCCTCCCGAGACGGCACAGCGGGGCTCTGCTCTCTCGTGATGACGGTCTCCCTGTGGAACGATGGGAAAGTGCTACTTGTTTTTCAGCAGCTCCAGCTGATCCTGGTATTCTGTGAAGAGCCTCTGGAACTGCAGATTCTGGCCTATAACTGGAAGCACCTCTTTGAGAAGGTCTCGCTTCCTCAGTCCCTGCGTTGTGAAAACATGCAATATTGACACATTGATATCAGGATTACCAAACAATCATTTATTCTTAGTTTAAGATTTGCAGCTTGGAAATGATAACAACAAACATGTGTCTCTCTCAAGGTCTTCATGACAAACGTTTCGACTACAAGTTTCTCTCAATGACTTTGTTGAGAAAGAGTTATAACACGTTTGTCAAGTTTCTTCAAGTATTTCTAAATGTCACTCACTATTGAGTGTTATATAGTTACTGATGAAGATTTTGTAACATGAGAGACACCAGGCAAAACCCTCAGTTAAAACTGTAATGCTCATAATAATAATAATAATAATAATAATAATAATAATAATAATATTCCACACAGTAAGTGTACCACCACTTCCCCAAGTCCTCCCACTCTTCAAACTACGGTGAGTCAACAAGATCAAACTTGGGAGGCTGTAAGGCAGCAGACCAGAGCTAAACGTATTACTGAGGTATGTGAGAGCCTCATATTCTTACCAGCACAGTCGCCTCCCAAACGCTTGCCGCTGACTTGTGTACAGGACCCAACAAATCTTTACATAGCTCTCGTAAGCGATACTGCGATCCTGCAAGACGAAGTTCAACAGAACGTCATGAAAGAAGCCCATTGTAATGCTTTCTTCAATGCATGCATGTCTGTAATGTTTCCCTTTCCAGGCATTTTAGGAAACACTTTTTACTTTATTTACCTGCAACATTTGTTTCTGGATTGAAAACAGTTCTGTTTTGTAAGGCGCAATTAAAACTTGACAACCTACAATACAAACTTGTCTGCAAACTATGAAGATTTAAATTGTCTATCTACATTATCAATTCCACCACACCTTCAAGCTAAATCTTGCAGCCAAGCTAAAACAGCTGCAAATGACATGCAAAACGCAACGACGAGAACCAAACTGTTGAACAGAGGAATTCCCAGCGCTAGACCCGATCCTACCTTCATTTACCAGGAACCGTGCGTAGATGAGAAGCCAGTGCCTGTACTCCGGACTGGATTTCAATGCAAGTGCTGATGCCATCTGGTTCTCCAGGTAGGCCAGCGTCATTCCCTGCTGCAGGAGGTGTGGTGTGGACGACAGCCTGGACGCTTGCCTCCCAGCACTACATTGCAACAGAAGCAAAGGAAAACAATCAGAAGCAAGGCGCTTGCAACTTACTTCATTAACAGAGACGTTAAAGAGCTTTTTAGCATTGTCAAAAATATGCATGTCAAAAGGTAGGTGTTAACCTTGCACGGTGGTAAGTGCACATCACTTTTTTTTTTTTTTAAATGTAACTAATCAAATATTTTTTTAATATGCATGCATTTTTTTTCTATTGGAACTTGCAGACATTCCAGATCTTAACGCTGCTGTAACGCTTCACACTGGTTTAGTCTTACAGTTTAAATGCTTAGGAAATAAAACGCATACCAGCAACCCTACAATCTTTAACTGGTCGTCTTATCAGCTACCACACAATGACCATTGCCTGAAACATTTAAAAACCCAGCTTACTTCAAAGTGTGACCCTGCACGATGGCCAAGGGTCCAGAGGACAGCATGGCCTCCTGGGAAGGGAAGCAGTTCCTGTAATCGGCACACTGCACCAGGGAGTCCTGTTTGTCTGCTATCAGATTCCTTATGGAGAAACGGGAATGGGGATGTTAACAGGTCACTGGTACACCACAGTGGGAGCGTATTTCAATGATCTAAACACAGCTGCTGCCACTTACCTCTGAATGAATCCAGGCGTGAAAGAGGTGCTTTATGAAGTGTGGTGGTTAAATCAACTGCTTGTTACTGAAAACTAAACATGTGCTGCTAAGATGCATTGGGGGGGGGCAGCAGTGTAATGGAAAGTAGACTTCAAGCACTTTTTAAATGCCTGGAATCTCTGAAGTTAGTTTTATAAGTATAGCTGCATATATCATTGAAGACTCTGCACTTTCAGCATGTAGTGGCGAGGTGTCTACATATTTCCTGAAGTTTTAAGAAGCCTAATAAAACTGGAAGATTTATATGGCCTCGTAAGTCAGCTGACTAGAAAACGTGTGGGATTGGAGTGACTAAATGCCAGGTTGAGAAACCCAGTCTGTGTGAGCAGCTATGACAGCACTACCCAGACACATGAAATGAGCTGCCAGGCATTTGAAAAGGGCAGCATATCACTTCAGAATCTGATAAGGGCTACAGCAGTTATCATGGCCAAGGAAAGAGGGAAATTAAAATAAATAAATAAATAGAGGAGGTAGAATTACAACTGTTCCGCAGTTTAAAGGTTTTTTTTTCTTAAGGTTTAAGATATAGCAATCCGTGACTGACATAAAGAGCTGTGGTGCTTAAATGAATTTGCAAATAAATGTTTTCTTTGAATGTCACGGGAGCGGTTTTGTTGAAAGGGTAGAAGCGTTTTTATTCAGCTCAGTGTCTCAGATCTGAATGCACTTTCCCTGACGAGGTCAAAAAATATCTGCAATTAAATTTTAAACTGTCAAATCCACAAGCCAGTGGATGAGAGCGTTTTGAACAAAAATAACACAAAAGGTCACAGGGTGTGTTCATATTGAGGGTTTTCATGCGACGTCACATTTGTGACATATGTCACGTATGTCAAAGGCGGATTACTCATTATTATTATTATGAAGTTTAACACGCTTAATTGTATAGCCGATTTTTTCATTAAAATATACACTTAACAGATTAAACTTAAATGGGTTGGTGACTTTCGTCCTTTAAAAAAAAATCCTTCATCGTGAAAAGAATCACAAAGGCACTACATTGTGAATGAATTTACTAAGCATGGCGGTACAATAATAATAATAATAATAATAATAATAATAATAATAATAATAATAGTATTATAAATTAATTTAATCCTTTTAATTGTGTTTCATACACAATTTCTACAGCAAAAAAGTAATGTATTTTAAGTGTGGGATGCTAATAATAATAATAATAATAATAATAATAATAATAATAATAATAATAATAAATAAAAAATCTGTGGATTTGAATTTGAATCAGCACAGTCATTAATTATTAGCTATACTGTTCTATGTTTTTAATAGTGTAGATTCTAATTTCACGACTGTAATCACTAAAGACATTGTTTTGTTACAGTAAGTGTTCTGTACTGGGGGGGAAGAGACCTAGCATCACAGTCTGTTTATCATTGTGAGTTGCTGTGTTTTCATAGCTGAATATCTGCATTGTGCAAACATTAATCTGTATTTCAGTACTGAAAGAAAAACGAGTAAACGGAACAACTGTACTTGCTGTCTGTTCATCTTTTTTACAGGTAGAAATCATGTTTTGCCGTGTTGTTTGAGCCTGCGATAGTCATGTTCCTAACATTCCCTACCTTGGCCTTGATAACATAGAACAACTTCTTGTCTAAATGCCAGACAATCGGTAGGTTTACCCATCCTGAGATGAAGTGCTTATAACTATCGGTACTTTTACATGCCTTCATCTGGGAAGCGGTGTAGGGAGAAGGGTTCTCAACTAAATAGATCCAGATATCTCCGAAGTCGAGGTCGGGGAGTTCACGGCTCTCCAAGTGCTGTAAAAAGCACTGGCGGTGCACAATAGGGATCACAGACTCCTCGAATCTGGCACTTATCTCTGAGTCTTTTCAATTCCTGACACTGGAGGCGAGACGTGCGTTCTGTGGCAAATAACTCGCACTGTAGTGTGGAAGACACCGGATAACTCGCACTGTAGTGTGGAAGACACCGGATAACTCGCACTGTAGTGTGGAAGACACCGGATAACTCGCACTGTAGTGTGGAAGACACTGGATTTGCATTAGCTGCCATCGCTGTTTTGACCACCAGTATGGCGCTGGGGTCACGTGGGTGAAAACCCTCAATAGACAATAAAGAAAAGACTAATTTTTAGGACACATTTATAAAACTTGCAATTTCGATTCCATGGTATTTTAAGTCAGTAATGTTAAATAATGGGGTGAAACGAATCACAACAGGTGGAGCTGGATTACTGTTAATAGAGCGAAAGACTGGCTGCATTCTGATCAGTATAAATAGAATCGGACCTTACCATGTCCCAAGAGAGGAGTTGAAACAGTACGACTTTCCACTGGCCAGGCTCACAACCGGGACTCCGTGCTGG
Source organism: Acipenser ruthenus (assembly GCF_902713425.1). Lineage (NCBI taxonomy): Eukaryota > Metazoa > Chordata > Actinopteri > Acipenseriformes > Acipenseridae > Acipenser > Acipenser ruthenus. The sequence continues at coordinate 1,859,294 of NC_081209.1, forward strand.
GTCAACAAGGACTGGGAGACTGTGGTATCTGTTCCTGTAGACAATCACAACCACCACAGATCAAACCTTACTCCAGAAAAACACTGCCGACCAGCAATAAGCTCAAAACAGTGAACCCATGAAATTATAACAAATCAGCTTCACTTGTGGAGAACTGGAGACTGAGTAACACTGCGCAACACTTCAAAACAATACGGGTGACTGGTGTGGGTGCCTGAAATATTTTTTTGGTTTTATGCTCAAGCTTTGTAAAGGTAAGCTTTTGTTGCTAGCTGCTTTTCAACATAAGTAAATGGAACAGAATGCAAAAAAAAAAAAAAAAAAAAAGCATTTAAATAAGCAATTACCTGATAAGATACTCTGTAGCGATTCATTCTTGACCAGTACCGACTGCTTCTGCACATCCCTGAAAACGCAAAAAATAATAAAATGATGACATCTGAACGGCATTGTCCAAAGCAGGCGTCTGTCCCGACCCATTTAAACAATGCATAAATATTGCTGTGGATATGCTTCCCACCTTCTCATGCCATACCTACCAGACTGACAGCGTGGCACAGGCAGTGAGGGCCATCACGTAGCAGCCAGAACAGTGCAGCGTGGACATGGGCGCCTGCAACAGGATGGCTGGGAGCAGCCGCCAGCCACAGGCAGAGAATACCGACAACGTCCTGTCCTCACAGGCCACCCCGATCACGTCCCTGAAAACCAACGAGATCCGCCTTTACTTAACACAGACCTCCTCAGTGCAGCACGAGCTAGGACGCGGGTCACAGAGACACTGAATCACGACTGCCTGCATCCATGGGGGGGGATTTCTGCATTTGATTGGGGTCTAACTCAAAAGCTGCACATGTATCATTCTGGTTTTTAAAACATGCTAAGGAATCCTTAAAACGCATCAAATTTTTAACCCCCAAAAAAGATAAAGGATCAGGGGTGGAAATAAGGCTCCCATTGCATAGTAGTTTGATCCCTTCCTGATTTTACAGCGAGTTTAATAAGACACACCTGAGCATGTTACCTATACACTGTGGCTAACCAAGCTCGCAGTAAAACCTGGAATGGGTGAAACTGCTGTGCAGTAGGAGTCTTGTTTCCATCCCTGAGGTTGTAGGCAGTTGAAAAGAAACACTATAGTATGGGTAAGCAGGTAGACTGAGACCCGCTGTGAATGTGTTGTCAGCCACCAGGAGGGTTACACACGACACACCGCAAACCCAGCTAATGTCTTCTCTGACTTACGAGCTTCCAGCAGCAGTCAGGACTCGACTGGTGAGAACCGTCTCCCACACTTTACCCTCCCGGTTACACTTCAGCCGGCTCAGCCTGGACCCCCCGGCGGTGGAGACCTCATTCTCCACCTCAATGAACACGGACGGATCCGAGCTGATCTGCAAGAGAGAGAGAGAAAAAAAACCCCTGACATTTGTGTTATCAAAATGAAAGCATTTTTTTTTAATATATAAAATAAATACTTTCACTTTTTCTGTAGTTTGCTGATCCGCTGTTGCTGAAGCCCATGACAGAAGCGTCTCTTACCTGTACAGTGAAAGCTTTCTGTGGTGCTGGTGTTGGCAGCTTCAACACTGCCATCGGCACAACAACTCTGGGGGGATCTTTGTCTGTTGTGGGCGCAGTCTGCAAAAACAACAAAAAAAGGGTTCTTCATTTCTTTATTCATTCATTAAAACTTTGTTTCACCACCACAGCTGCAAATACTGACGAAAGAAGAGCTTTACCAGTATCATGAACAAAATCGCCATGACCGAAATCCTCTACGTGCATGAAAACACACAAACGTGGCACACGTACAGACAGATTTCCTCCATATAACACACACAGTGCACCCATAGTAAAAACAAAACATCCCTTGTAAAAACCTTTTATCTGTTCTCTTCTTCAAACCGGTAACACCGTTCATAATTAACGGCTTTAAATATTTTGAGGACAGCAGCTATTTTTCCTGAATTCATCCGACACCTATAAAATTTCATAGACAATGAAAGCGGAATGATCACACTTCCTAGACACAGGCTGACCTTCAACGCCATGGTTAAAGTGGTTTTACCTGCAGCACGGCTACGTTCACCGGCAGTACTTTGGTATCTTTCCTCGGCCTTCCCTTCTTTCTCTTCTCGACCACCTCGCTCCCCTCCATCTCTATCTTCCTCTTGTTCAAGGCCAGAGACGGTGCTTTCATTTTCTCCTCGCTGTCGCTGCTGCTGTCCAGACATGTGATCCTGGGCCTCGGGTCCTTAAGGGCATTTGCATCTTTTACTCTGAAAAGCAAACAAGAACAGAAAGCTGCTAGAGAGAGGTGGAAGGTCGGATATTTGCATGCTGCAACTAGGATGACCAACCGGACTGCTTCCGAAGAAGTCATGGGTTTGAAACGGAGCCTGAGGCTGCAGACGCTGTTGAATTAAGAGCATCCTGCATGTATGCCATCATCATTTGTCACACATGTTTTTAAACTCTAATAATGCAAACCTGCCACTGAAGTCAAAAGTGGTCTGGTGGCCACTTTGCCACTACCTGTGCTGTCGCTGCTTTGCAGATAAATAAAGCAGACTATCCTCAGTCTACAGCTCTGCTCACAGCAACTTCCATGACAGAAGTGTGGTTAAAACTTATAGGCCTATACAAACTGCATGCATAATAAACATATGTGCCCATGTTTGAAAATCAGGCCAGTCCGATTGTATGTGTTGTACTGCATGTCCTTTCAGCTCAGTATTTGAGGTTTAACTGCAGTTTGAGACACAATCTTCATGGGTCTTTTTTTTTTTTTTACCTATCAAGGGGGGTGAGACTGACGAGAGAGGATATGGCTACTCCGGGCGTGGCTTTTGATCTTTCTGTAAACCTGGAATCAAGTGCTTTCATTGGCTCAATCTTGGCAGCAGACGTCAGAGAGTTTGGTTTCCCTGCAATGGAGTTTACAACGGCTGACAACGTGGTGGCTGTAGCATTGACGCTGGAAAAAAACGAATAAATAACCAAGTTAAAAAAGTTCCAGAACACATTGCATACAATGAGACATGGAAAGCTTTAAGGCAGAACGATGCTAATCCAGTCTTTTAGACATACACTTAAGACCCTAATCTGTACAGCTGTCCTTGAGATGGAATCACTTATTCGGGGGAAATCGAATCATACTTTTCAAGGCTTTTCTGCTCATTACCACAGTCTCTCACGCACACAACCTACACCCCCCAGGATGCCCATGAAAACAAGGATTAACCTCGATACAGAAATAGCAGCAAAGACTCCCATTGGACAGCAGTTTATTACATTCCAGGTTTCAGGATCTGAGCCTGGTTAGTCACACCGGAACTGGAGACAAGCTCAGGTGCACCAAATGGAACTGGAAAAAATATCTTTTAATACAAAATTCAATACAAAATCAGAGCTCGAGGAAGATCTTTATGAATTTTGCATGATTTTTTTTTTTTTTTTTAGGTCGATAACAAAATTGCACAATTAAAAAAGAAACTGAACCATTCTCGAGACTATTACAGCAGTTCCTACTGACCCCTCTTTGTGCAGTGCATCGTCTGCAGGCCTGGGAGCAGCAGCGGCTGTGGGCTCCGGACACGGCTTCAGGCTGAGGGAGTTGGCCGTGTTGGAGTCCGAGGAGGTCTGCTGCTGGGTCAGCTGGGAGGACACAGACGAGCCGGGAAGGATCGGGACACTGTTAAACAGGGCTGGGGAGAAGTCCCTGCGAACAAGATAAGCAGTTTCTTAAAAAAAAAATATTAAATACAAATTCCAAGCAGGCTACCTGTAGGTCAAAACATACCGCAGTACTATTCAAACAGGGTGCACCATCAGCATGTAGAAAATAATCACGCTTGTCCTCTTACGGGCGTGAGGGACAAGGGTTGATGTTTGTGGACACTGTTGCGTCCATCGCACCTGCAACGCCTTGAACAGTAACGGTACTGAAGGTGGTGCACCCTCAGCGAATCTTACTGTATACTCCAACGTATCTTGGAAACGCTGCATTGTTTGTTGCATTTAGAGAACCTGCCAGGCCCTCCTGACTGTGGTACGGTATAGCACTGCACTGAAATGCTCTCACCCCGTGTCTAACTGAGCAATGCATAGAGGGGTGATCCGTCTGCGGCCATCTGCTGTCCTCGTTTCCACCTGCTTTTTCAACAAATTCTGCAAAAGAGAATTAAATAAACACATCAGCAAAGTAAAGTGCCACCAGCCATTTAAAAGTGAAGTTTCAATTTTCAGCATTCCCTATTTCAGAACCGACTTATGGAGTTTATTTTGCTTTGTTTATTAAGCGTTTAGCTTATTTGCATGTATTTCAACTCAAGCAGTCTAGACCGATTAACAGATCAGCTCATTAGTGTGTCGAATCAATGAATTAGTCTTTATTTAGTGCATTAACACCCCTGTATTTCTTGGCAGGCAGAGGCTGGGGAGGAGCAGGGTGCAGTGCCCACCTTCCTGATATCCTCCAGGCTCTCCCCGTTCACCACGCTGGTGAGTTTGGGCGTGTGCGCCTCCCTGCTGGCCGCGTTCCTCTGCTCAGCCAGCTGCTTCTGCTGCTGGTACTTCAGCATCTCCGGGTTCTCGATGATGGTGGTGGGCAGCTGAGCCTCTGTGGTGATCGCCAGGCTTTTTCCGTAAATCTTTTGGTGAATCGAGTTCTACGATTAAAGAAAAAAAAAATAAATGTATTCGCAACGAATGAGAAAATGTACAGCAAGCAAGCAAGCCCTACAAAAGCAAAAACCTACAGAATCTTTAAAAACAGTGTGTTGGGTGGAGAGGGATTCTTTATGCTATGTATATGGGTATAACCCAAGGGGCCTTATTCTGAGGCAAAGGCTCATCTTTTGACATGAATCAAAACAACTCAGGATGGAAATAAGGCTACCATTGCATAGCAGTCTGGTCCCATTCCGGGTTTTACTGTGAGCTTAATTAACTACCAAGTATAGGTAACATGTTCCGGAGCAGCTGACAGTTGAACCTGGAATGGCTAAAGCTGCTATGCAATGCAAGTATTATTTGCATCTCTGCAACTGCCAAGGTGCGAAACAAGTAAAAACAAAATTGGTTAGCAGCCCAATCACAGATTGGCTGGTCTTGTGCAAGGAAACTGAACTGGAACTTGTACAGTACATCCCCAAACACACACAAGCTAAAAAGTGTAGTGGGATTTTGTAGCGTTGCTCTAGTCTTGCTCTAGACTATAGAGCACTGCCACTGTTGTGTACCTTCTCTTCCTCGTTGAGTGGATCCCCAAGCTCATCCTGAGAGAAATCCAGGTATGCCACAGTCCCATCCATGGAGCACACCAGGATCCCCAGGCCATTGAGGGTCCTGCAAGAAACACAAGAGCAATCGAAGCCATTGAGGAGCCTGGTTAACGTGTTGAAAAAAAATATATAATGTATGTATATATATATATATATATATATATATATATATATATATATATATATATATATATATATATATATATATATATATATATATATATATATATATATATACACAAACATGCATTTTCATCAGATTTATCTTACCATGAGATATCCATGATTGACTTGTCAAATAACTCATGGATAACCACAAGGGGGCGTTTCAGGCAAGTGAGCTGAAACAAAAATATATAAACACACATGGATATTGAGTTTTCACTATTCAATGTGTTTGCAAAGATACTGACAAAGACTTATCATGCAAGCAAAAGCACTGATGCCCATTCACTATACCAGAAAGTGTGTAGAACTGTAACCAATATTTCACTTTGGCTTATCTTGACCGTGTTACTGAGGTCTACAGCTGGGCACATACTATATCAAGAAGTTTAAAAATATACATCTCTCTATATAGTGGAGTAATTGCAATACGAACAAATTACAACGACTGCAAACACCATCAAATGAGAAGCGGACAAAATGCAACTGAAAGCTTTGTACCCTTTAAAGCTGTGGCCCCCAATCTGTTACACTCATGTGATTCATTTCACATGTCCATTGTTGAGTTATATTATTATTATTATTATTATTATTATTATTATTATTATTATTATTATTTATTTCTTAGCAGACGCCCTTATCCAGGGCGACTTACAATTGTTACAACATATCACATTATTTCACATTTTATAGATATCACATTATTTTTACATACAATTACCAATTTATACAGTTGGGTTATTACTGGAGCAATCTAGGTAAAGTACCTTGCTCAGGGGTACAGCAGCAGTGTCCCCCACTGGGGATTGAACCCACAAACCTCCGGTCAAGAGTCCAGAGCCCTAACCACTACTCCACACTGCTGCCCATACCACCCCATTGTGTGCACTTCATTTATGTGAGAGATTTCCATTCACTCACAGTCCTCCTCCGCTGAGCTTACTGCCAGCTGCCTTGACGTAATTGAAGGAGAGAGCCGTAGCAGGAAGCCTCAATGTGCAGAAGAATGAGCTCTCTGGCAGCGCCAGTCCGGTTTGACAGCTTTCTCAGTTTGGCACGTCACTACATATTTCTGTCTGCATACATCGGTACCTGAAACTAATCTTGAATAATTACTTTCCCATATAAGGCGCTGTCCTTCGATCTCCCTGTTTACGTGGATGCAGCGAGCTAAATTAAGAATACCATTCCTTACAGGCCTGTAGCTATTTCAGTCAAAAACAGCATGACAGTTTCAGAAGTATGTCTTTAATGTCGCTCACAATCTCTGGTTTGCACTGAAGCTCACAGTTCTATTTATCCTGCAATGACTCAGACTGTTGTGCCCAATAGCCCAAGATATTCTGCAGTGTTCTGCAGCACTCCTACTGTCTGTTTTGTTGGCATGTGTTTCTAACTCGTCGCAGAACACTTAATTACATTCAATAGAAAATCTATTATTACACTTCAAAGAGAAGTGGCCACAATGAACATCTTAGACTAAGCAGTTAACCCATTCTTGTACAGCTACATAGTCTGCTACACTAAAGTATATTATATATTTGCGAGGCATAGCTTTAATGTTTGGCTAGCTAACCTACGTTAAAAGCAGACTATAGCACACAATAATTAGGTTTTGAAACATATTTATGTCAACTACTGTGAACCAATTAGAGAACATGAATACGCAAATAACATGCCCCTCCTTGTTTTTGACTGATCTGTCAGCATCCCTTAGGACTACCCTCAGCCTATATAATCTACTGCGTGGTCTTCTGCCTCATCCGCCTGGCCAGGAGGTGGTTCTTCAAACCATGTAGGTTTGAGGCAATTAATGTCTATTTTTTTTTAAGGTGCACACTCCTCATTAAAAATCCATCATTCAGTTTGCGTGTTGTGGGGGTTTTGTCCTAAACTACTGATCTGTGGAAGAGCGCAGCCCCGTCTCTCTGACCTCACTCACCCACACAGACACAGAGCGGTCCTTACTGCCCACAGCGCAGCAGCAGTACGGACAGCTGGGCTTGGGAGAGCTGCCGTTCTTCTGCTTCTTCTTGAAAATCTTAGGGTTGAATTTCTGCAGGGAACACAATTAAAACATTGAACAATTTAAAAAGGCTAGCAGTACATTTCAGTTTCATACACCTTCACCTCCAATTCACTGCTGTGTTTTCTTATGTATTTATCACATCATGAACCCTGTTAGTTTTAAACATTAAACGAAAATAAAAACCCTAAAGCAGTATTTTACTAAACGCTTAACGGTAAATGTCCAGTTTTGTTTTTGGTTTGTACAGGATTTCTCATCATAATGTTTACCAAAGTAAATATAAAATATGAAGTAAAACATAAATACTAATTATTGATAGCGTCTGAATCTGGGGGTTTATAGAGGAGGCATGTCCATCTATCTATTTATCCTGTTTCTATATTTTTACAAATATCTCGAAGCGCTAATTCAATTGTGATCAATCTTGTTAGGACATTCTTTAGCTACTGATCTGTAGTTACTGAGAGCAGGACAGCATGGAGGTGTATACTGTATGAAGGCATCTGTCTGTATGTCAAACTGGATGTGTGGAAAGACTGCAGATTTTATATTTCTGTGCAGGGACCTGGATGCAGCCAAATCTACTGTCGTTATCTGCAGAAGGGAGAGAGACAGGCGACTCACAGGGGTGTTTCTCTGTATACATTAGCATAATCTGAAAGCAACTATAAATGTCATACAGGTCTGTAACCAAAGCAGACACACAGGAAGAAAGCTAGGCTTGCATGGGAATACCAATATATATTATATATATAAATGCTAAACTGTGACTCTGGCAGCAAGATTCTACTTCAAAAATCAATTTTGCTGGAGCACATTTTCTTCTCACTGCAGCTAATTTCACACCACTAATGTGGTTTCAGGAGATAAAAAACAGATTCAGCCCACTATATATAGGAAGGAGGTCTTTGTGTTTGAAGTATGCAGTGTGGTATTGCTACTTTTTCTGGATAAGAATCTTGCATATCTGCCTGTTGGGGGGGGGGGGGGGGGGGGGCTGAGGATCATAGACATCGAATTTACCGTGACTTGTCTGTGGTCGTGAGCAACCGAGACCACTGAGTAAAGAACAGGCTACTAGAAAGCCTTCAGCGGTTCCACACACTGCAGGCTGCACATTTATACATGTATACCGTGACCTGCTCCAAAAGCTGAAGGAAATCACAAGGAAATCAAAAGGGCAACGCTCCAGTTTAAGGATCCAATAGAAAAAAACATAATGTACTGTTAGAAACCAGTTATAAAATGACACTCGTTAGCGGTTATCACATCCCACGGCTGCACAGCGTTTTGTTTGTAAATCACAGCAACACAAAGCAAAGCGTTGGCATCTTTCACAACACGTTTACAGATTTGTGCTTTTATTCACCCTTTAACTAAAGCGTGTCTGTTCATGATAATTGAAAGCCTTCTCTGTCTCGTTCTCCACCTGCTGGCATCACAAAGCACACTTACCACTACTGTCACTGCTTTCCGATGACCCACAAAGTCCATGTTGGTCTTCCAGCCGTCCCTCTCAATGATCTGCGCTGTGGGGCCGGAGTTGTTCATGGCGTGGGCGGAGACTAGATACTGACCGTCGGGGGACCAGCTGAGCCGCAGCACGTGAGTGGTTCCACCGCACTGCGAAGAACACAGGACACGTTTATAATACCCTTACCTGAGCAACTCTGCTACTATGTGAAAGGCTGCTAACCCCTGGGATCTCCTGCTCACCTCGTCGAACGGTTTGGTTATGCTGGTTTCCAGCTGCCAGTCCATGGTCCGCCACACCTTCAAGTTGCGGTCGTCGGCCTGAGAGGCAATGTACTTCCCCACAGGGTCCCAGGTCAGCCCCTTCACCAGGCCTGTGTGACCCCGCAGGGTAGCGATGATCTCTGCAGAGGCAAGTCAAAATAAAACGGCATGCGTTTTAAATGACGATGCCTTGCATGTGCACAGCTGAAGTCCGACATTTTGCATAAAGCACTGCAGCATGTCTTGTGGTAAAGAAATGTCGTGATTTTAGATATCTGTCAGTTTTAAGCTGGTTGTCATGCATATAATGTATGAAGCATGGAATGTACTTGTTGTATGTTTTCTGCAAATTGTGCAATGTCTACTCTTGCAATTATCCTAGAACGTGCGTGAACTTTCATATCGTGTAAAGCAGAATTGTTATTATTGTCATTGTATTCAAGCCCCTTCAGGAGCTGGGCATAGCACACGTACCATCCTGCAAATATTATTTACGTTACAGTAACACCCACCTGGAAATTTGCGAGCGTTCCAGATGACAATGGTATTGTCAACGCTGCAGGAAGCGAGCCAGGCATCATGTGGTGACCAAGCAACGTCCATGACATCTGAAAGGACATTCCAAAGAGCACATTTCTCATGGTTAAGTTTCACACTCCGAAAACAGACAAGAGTTAACAGTGCAACTGGCAATGCATCGCAGTAGACGTTTGCTTCTTCTCTATAAAGAAAAGTCGTTTCCTAATCCACATGATCTCAGACAGCTGCTGTTTCAGGTGTCAGTGCTGCTCAGAAAGTAGGTCAAAGTCAGGGGAAAAAAAATAATATGAAACTGAGTGTGTGAGTGATGATCATATTATAGAGAATGTTATAGTGATGACTTATGACTTTAATAACTCATCATGAAAGGAGGGTGCAATTGGATTCCCAACCATTACATTTGAAAAGAACTGGAGAAAGTGACAGGACCACTAAGGTTTTGAAGACCTGTCTCGAAAACAAATTTTAAAAAGTAATTGTACTACAATTTTTTTCCATTGACTTAAGAGCTGTGTTAAAAATATATATATATATATATATATATATATATATATATATATAATTGGAAATAAAAAGATGAACAAAAAGGAGCAACTATGGAACAGTATGTGTTTGCATGGAGCCAACATGGATGTATTACCTCTTGAAAACATACTAGCAGATATGAAAGCAGGTTAGATATTTGTGAAGATCTTGTTTTACCTCCAGTGTGACTCCTCAGTATGGTTACACATCTCCACTGCTCCACGTTGGCCAGTTTACTGCTGGAACCGAACACAGTGCTGGGGCCAATGTACCTGCAACGCACAATACAAACTACATGTATTCACTTTTCTTTTCAGTGCTCATGAAATGTTCTGGAGATCATAGTCTTCTATATAGCCAAGATGTCATGCAGCAATTAAGCATGTTCCCATGGATGGATCTGAACTGAAAAATGCATGTGTACATTTTGGGAAAAGGCATTTTAAAGATCTCTCACTGGCCTGAAATTTTTTTTTTTTTTTTTCTTAATTTCGTGGAAACTTACCTGTGCAAAATAAACTACGGTTAACTGTAACATTTTGCAAAAAGGTTTGAAAGCAAAGTGGATTTTGTATGGTTGACCTTAAACTATAAAACAATAACCTACACTTAAAACTTTTTGGGCAATGCCGGGATGGAAATAAGACTCCTATTGCGTAGCAGAGTCACTCATTCCAGGTTTTTCTAAGAGCTTGATTATCCACAGTGTATAGGTAACAAGCTCAGCTGTGTCTTATTAAACTCATAGTAAAACCAGAACTGGATCAAACTGCTATGCAATGGGAGTCCTATTCCCACCCCTGCAGTGCCTGTATGTATTTGATATCTGTTCAGCTGTTTCTTATTAGTTACTCACGCTGCTCGTTTCCACACCATTATCAGCTTGTCATCCCCACCTGAAGCCAGGTACAGCCCATTGTTGGACCAGCGCACACAGTTCACGCAAGCTGGAACGACAGATCAAACATTTCATTGTTGACTGATCTTCGGGGGGGAATGCCCATCAGCAGAAAGGAGGCCTGCCCATACCTAAATGGTTGTCCATCTGGCAAAGCATCTTGGGAATGGTCTCGTTCTTCTCGTCCTCTTCTCGAAGGACTGGTGCCATGTTCCATATGACAACTTTCCCAGAATCCTCTCCTGCGGAGAAAACAATGGCATCAATGGTTGAGATTTATTTTTAAGGCCTGTAACTGGCAAAGACCTGGTTACCTCACACAAAAACAAACATATCCATTATGAAGCCAATAGCATGTAGGATACAATATGTATGCGGACTTCTAAAATGGTCTAACCTAAAAAAAAAAAAATAGAACATTAGAACAATCTCCACATACACTAGTCCAAATGTCATTGTCAAGAATAAACAATTACTGTTAAACGCTGTTCCTCAGGCAATCATTCTTATAAGAAAAAAAATGTAATTTTCATGAATATGTTAATTAAAAAAATTTAAAAAGTTACCTTGTCCTCCTGTTGCAAATTTTGTTCCCTCCGGGTGGATGTCAACAGAAAATATTGGCTTTCCTGGAAAACAACAACTTTGGTATCAAACAGATTGTTTTTAAGAAATTGCTACACAAGCACCATGTAGTTCAAGCCTATGAAAACACGTGTGTGTGTGTGTGTGTGTGTGTGTGTGTGTGTGTGTGTGTGTGTGGCGAAAGAGGAGAAAAACAAGCTTTCAAAGTGACACTGCAAGCGGCGTGGCTACAGAAAGTAAGTGAAAATATATACCGACAATGGCACATCCGTCAAAACAGTTGATCTACAGCAAACAAACTATAATTCTGGTAAAAACGAATCAATCTTATTATTGTTTTAAAAAGCTGACGCTGTGCAGTCCCGTCTTGAATCAATTAAAGTTAGGTGGGTGTGTTAGAAACCCACAAATAATGATTTAAAAACATGCATTTTATTTCTTATGATACATACGAGTTTCAAATTCAGTATTCACATTATACTTTGTCCCTGGTCTAGATCAAAGTGGTTATTTTAACAGTACCCTGTTCCTTCATTTTTACATGCATTCACGTGAATTTAGAAAATTGAAAAAATAAATGAAAAAAAATCGCATGTTTTGAACATAAATGTCACTAACAATATACCTCTACAAATAAGAATAGAAACAGAGACAGCAACACAGTTAATAATAATAATAATAATAATAATAATAATAATAATAATAATGTACTTTGTTTCCTCACAGAACCCCCGTTGCTATGCAGGCAACAGCTGCAGCGTTACTTCTTAGAAGTTTGCATCGCCCCTTTGTTGTAGGTTCAAAAGTCGCCCCCTCCAAAGCACCATTGCTAGGATCGCCAAGCAATGTTTTTTTTATTCAAGAAAGTGGTTTAAAATGTTTCAGCTAAAAAAACAAACAACAAGAAAACTTCAAATCTACTCTATTCAAAACCATAAAAAATAAAACTCATTTAAAAGCCACCTTCCCTGGCAGGTGTTACAGCTTGACTCTGTAGGTGGTGATGCTGTCGGGAGATAAACCTCAACAATAATATGTGCATGATACTGTCCCAAATACGAGCACAGTACCGCATCAGAGCGTGTATTATTATCATTAACGCGCTCCGATGTCACTGTGCAGCCATACAAGCGTGCCGGAGTCGAGCGTCCTCGATTTCAAACAAAACCCCAACTTCGCCACACGGATTCCAGCATTGCACTCACATTTACTGCTTACCATTGTGACTGATCCAACTTGGCTTCAAGAGCTTCATAATTTCCAGGACCTCTGAGAGAGAGAGAGAGAGAGAAAGTCTTTCTAACCGGCTGGGTTTCGCCCCCAGTTCCCCGTCGTCTCTCCGACGCGCTGTGGCTGCGCGTCCTCTCGCTTTCTGGACCGTTTTTGTGAAACGTGCCGGACCTGAGCGTTTTCAGCGGATCCTCAGAGCTGCTCCATTCCTCTCGCTCGCTCTTCGCATCCCTCTTCAGCTCCCTGCAGCAGGAGCAGCAGCAGCAGCAGCACAGGAAGTACCCGACCTTTCCTAAAGCTCCCCTGGAAACACATGCCCTCCAAGAGGTCAGGCCCGTGTGTGTTTTCAAACAAAGCATGCACCTGCTGGTACCTTCCTCGGAGGGTTCTTACAAAAATGTATTTTTATTTTTTTATTTTTGTTTGTATTGCTTCTTAGAGTATGGTAAAAACGCATTGCAACTGCTTTATTCAACTGGACACTATTGAGCTATTGAGGTGATTATTTTTTTTAAAAAAATTCCAATCCTTTAACTGCTTCGCATGGGGTACACAAGCAAAACGTCAATTTATAAGTCATTTTTATTTGACATGTTTAATTATTTAAAACAAAAAAAAGTATGGTTATTTTAAAGGTGCTTATAAACAACCAAGTATATGAATTCTAGATCATGGAATAACTGTTTGAAAGACAGTTTGCTTTACACTTCGTTTGTTTTATAAACATTTTAAAATGATCTGAACCCTTCAAATCTAGTTTGATTATAACATGGTAAATTAACACATTATTTGAACAATAATAGGGGCGACTTTGCTCAGCAAACCTGCCAACGGACACGGTGGAACTCGCAGTCGACGTTCAGTGTTACCAGACGGAGAAGGTCGAGTGGAGCACGAGGGACGGGTTGCAGGTAGAGAGTGAGGGAGGACGGAGGGGACAGAGGGGACAGGCTGGGGTTACAGTCTGGATAGCGTTATTGGGGTGTCGTTGTTTTATCGCAGGACTTTAAATTTTTAAAGGTGTCTCACCTTAGCAACAGTGGAATAGCAACAAGAAAAGAATCGAAATAAAATTAAAAAAATGTCTGGCGTTCTGTCTCAGACCTTGACGTTATTTTCCAGACAGAATAGTACATTGTGGTAAGTTATATGTTTCGTATTTATCTGTTTGTAACATGTATTTGTTTATTTGTACTTCATTGTAATAAATTAATTTATTAATCATTTGCCATAAACAGAGAAAGGGGCTGTGTTGTGTATACAGACAGGGTCTTGTCTAAGTAAACATGTTTTAGTTTTGACTGTCCAGGAACCGCTTGATCTTCCTGTTGTAGTCGGATCGAACGCCTAAACGTTTTTCTTTCTGTTTGTATTATTATTATTATTATTATTATTATTATTATTATTATTCTCCTCCTCCACACACATATTCAGGTAGTGGTCTCGCATAGTCCCGCGGTTGTGTTTTTCAGTCTGTGTTGATGTTCATGTATGATTTGATAGAGCTGTTGTGCAGCGACACTATATATTAATTATTCCTCCTCTCTCGTTCTTTTCTAGCTCTCTGGCTGTATTGAGCCTGCAGGCACGGCAGACCCACTGGCAAACAACTATTCTGGGGCTCAGGACGTCTCTGCCTATGAGGTAAATGTGTCTTATACCTTCGTAAACTCGCATGGTTCACCATGCACGTTTCTGAACTGCAGAACCCTGTGTTCTGACCTACAACCCGCAGTAATGTACGTTTGAAGACACGAACATATACCGCAGTGACAGTCTGCAAAGTCTGGACTGATGTGTGCTCCCCCCTCGTTTCTGAACCACAGCACGTTTCGTTTAAGCATACCCCTCTTGCGTTATGATCAGAATTGGGGAGGGGGCGATGACGAGCTTGGTTAGATATGATATGAAAAGACAGTATCCCAGTATTGACATTAAGAAAAAAGGTCCTATGCTATGATAAATATAACTTGCTTGAATTCAGTAACAAGAGCCTGTGTTGCTTGTCTATTCTGTTAATGTTGCTGATATCCTTACAGAGCAGAGCCTAAGAAAAAGAAGAAGGTGGACCCCAAGAGGGAGGTGGCGTTGAGAGACCGTCTGAAGAAGAAGCTTAAGAAGCTGGAGAGGGTTCCTCCAGAGCTGATCCCCATCGAGGACTTCATAACCCCGACTAAATACCTGGACGAAACAAGGTAGCGTTACAGAGCCAGGGAGCTCCTCCACGGAGCGTTCCTGAAGTCTCAGCAAAGACCGTCGGCACCTTGCAGAACTGATGAGTTACAGTTTACTGACCGTGCCTCCCATTCATGCAACACGCTGAGAAACATTCCAGTCCATGTCTACACCCGCTGCACCAGCCAGTAGAACTGCACTGTTAAAATCACAGAATGTCACTTTATGTAGAGTGAACCCGTTTCATTATCGGTCTAACTTGCTCCACTTGTTGTTCCGATCAGTTAAACCAGTCACCGGGATTATCTGTTTGGTCTGTTACATGTGCTGAATGCACGAGATGTTAAGTCTCTTTTGCGTTGCAGGGTACGAGAGCCTCCCCGGCTGTCCTTTGAGGAGAGTGAGCGCAGGGCGCTGCTGATGAAGGCGTGGTCTCGCTACAAGCAGGAGCAGCACGAGGCGGAGATGAAGACTATCAGTGACGCGCTGGAGGCTCAGAGGGAAGCGCTGGAGGAACTGCGACTGGAGTCAGAAGAGCTTTATCAAGCAGCCCTCAAACGAGACCAAAGGCTCTTTCCATACGAGAGCCAGGGACCCTGCTACACCCCACCAATACCTGGCTATCAGGCACCCGAAGGCAAATTCAATGACATAACCAAGGTGCATACGCAATAGAGAAGAGGCTGAAGGGTTCTGTGCATACATGTGTCTACTGTACGTTAAGCTTTTTTTGGATAAATAATAATAAAAAAAAACTGCTAGTGTGTTTCTTAATATGTGCCATGTGTGGCGTGCTGTGTAGTATCTTGACTGTGTGATGTCATTAAGAGGTACTCTCAAAAATTGTCACCACCATGGCTAGAAGAAAAAAACCCAATGTTCTGTATCTTCTCAAATATGTAACAATCTAGACGACACTGGATAGAGTTATTAGCATATTTTTATTATTATTATTTGGGGTATATTTTATTTCTCCATACATGTAGCGCTTTTACACAAAAACACCCTTAAGGTCCTTGGAGAACCTTAATAAAAAACCCTGCCATTCCAGTTCTAGAACAGGCACAACCCTAATAAAAAACCCTGCCATTCCAGTTCTAGAACAGGCACAACCCTAATAAAAAAAATCTGCCATTCCAGTTCTAGAACAGGCACAACCCTAATAAAAAAAACCTGCCGTTCCAGTTCTAGAACAGGCATGTAGATAAGAGTTACAGATGACGTTGAAATTAATTAAACAAATGTAAACCTTAAGGTAATGTAGCATTAGCATCGAATGATGGTCAAGTATGTTCTGTTATATTTTGGATTAAATGTAAAGAAAAAAAAAAAAAAAAAGATTGCTCATCAGATTCCCGGAGCCCCCCCAGTCCTGCTCCTCCGGTTGCTGCTCACGAGTCCTTTGGGTTCCGGTAGTCGAGAGGCAGGTGCCAGTCAGCGGGTGGTTTCTTTCTCAGCTCCCAGACAGGGGCGTGCTTCTGCTGCTGCGCAACCCTCTGACGCTCACTTCCACGCAATGCTTCCTACAGTCAAAAAAAAAAAAAAAAAAGAGACTTATTTAAATAAAAACATGCAAGGCTTTAATCACTGGTCCAGCGAGCTTGTTTATCGGTACTCAGCATCACGTGATCATGTCTTTGACCACATACAGCGGCTGGCTGAATAAAACGATAGCTTTGGATCTAATTACATTACGTGTCAGAGTTAAATTAACCAGTGATTCTATTAAGCACTTTTCACTGTATGTGCATGTATGTGTGTGTGTGACATTTGCAATTATTACACTGTTTTAAAACACTTGTGGTGCTTTATAGTTTGTTGTGTTGGGGTCATTCCAGCTCAAGTTGATTACATTCTGGTGAGGTGTCTCCAGCTGTCTGGTGGATGATTGCATAGAAACTGGCGTTTCAGTCCAGGTCTTTCTGTTTTCAATTTACATTTCGGGAATTCTTGCTTTGAAAAAGGTCTCCCACCTTAGCTTCAGTGGTCTGGTGCTTCTCCCAGTCTCTGCAGGTGTAATAGTCTGCTTTCCATTGCTGACAGGAGGGCGCCTCTCCCAGGGTGTAATAACAGTGAAAGCGATGCAGGAGGCTTTTGCAGTGCTTGTATTCGCTCCAGTAATCGTCGCACGCCCGAGGAGGCTGGAAAGAGAAACGTCTGAATGCTAGTCGCTATGCGTATCTGCTCACAATATAGCGTTCCTGCAGTTTTATAAAATAGAAAAAAAACGAACCGGGGAAGTTGTATGTGTAACTAGTCTTGCCAACTTCTGCCTATAATTCCGGGGCACTAAGACAGGTCAGGTTAACTGATTGTATATTACACGTGTAAAGTGAGTGTGGATTGCGTGAGCTGTCGCTAAAGGAACTGAATTGTTTCACTAACGAGTTCCTCAAAGCGCACACCTGTCCGGGCAGGAATTACTTCCTGTGAGCATCGTTTCCATCAATCAGACAGCTCTTTGACTTGCTGTGTTTGTCTGATTGGCCCGGGACAGTGTAACGCAGGTAGAAGTATTAAATAAATAGAAACGTAACCCACAGGTTAAATGAGAGAGTGCGGAAGTGTGCAAATTCCCTATAGCGGCAGAACGGCACTATTTTGATAAGATACTGTTTGCAGTACGATTTTAATACCTGTTATGATGCTCTCCCGATAGAATCGCCACCGCAATTCAACACATTTACTGAAGCCGCTCACGCAATCCACTCTCAATTTACTTGTAGATTTAAAATCGGTTCATTTGTGGTTTAGAGGCGAGTTAGTGTCCCGGATTTATGGGGCCAGTTGGCCACCCTATGTGTAACACACCGGGTAAACCTAACCGTTCACAACACCAGTAACCGCTTAAACGGCTCAGCGTAAAGCAGCATTTCTCAAAGCGTCTTTTTTAAACTGCACGGTATACTGTAGGTTTAGTTGCCATATTGTATTTGTGTATTTGATATACACTCAGCGTGTAAACTAAAAACACCCTGGTATATATTTCTAGCTTCAGCTAAAGGGTTGTCTACAATGGCACAATGCCAGGTGCATAATTAAAGGCGACGTCTTTATGAAGTGTCATTTCATTCAGCTTTCTTAAAGGTTATACATTTCTGACAACACTCACCCTCCACGCAGTTCCCGTGCCAGCCATGCTACGTAGTTCACCTTCAGCCACAGCCACGCCCATTACAAGAAATTAACCAATACGCAGGCCAGACTCGAAGAATCAACCCTTGCTGCCCTTCCGAAACAACCAATTGAAAACGGAACATGTTAGATCGAAAGGTAAGTAACCCAATCGTCAGCAGTATTTGTAGCGCACGCCCCTTTAAGCTGCACGTCTTTTTCAACCTTGTAGAATTGTATTGCCGACCAAAACAATGGGGAGCAAATTAGCCTTCAGAAATGTGATATTGCAAAGTGTTGAAAAGGTGCATGCTGACCAAACCGTATGGTTACCAAAAGAAGCAGCCTATAAGAAAATTAACTAGAGTTGCATGTAACCCTTTACTACATAAAGTACTTGCAGTACGGTTCATTCTAATAGCTGTTTGTGTGTACAGTACAGTGGATTCTGTAAGAATACTGTCAATTACCTGTGCCCCACTCCAACACCAGACTGCCCGTTTCCATGGCAGCTACATAGTTCTGTTATTAGGAGACCATGGCGGGCAAACATCCATACCCATAATATCTTATCAAAGAAGTGAAGGTTTTTTTTTTTTTTTTTTAAAATTTAAAACAAGTATTTTGTTATTAGGTTTCAATATGTGCCGTGCATCTTTGTAATATCTGGGAAGTGCTGTTGTATTTGTTTTAGATTGATTTTATTTGATGCAGTGTTTCTTTGTAAATTAGGTTTGATACTAAACTATAATTACAAACAGTGAAGGCGGGTGGGGATGAACAGGCCATATTCTGAAATAACCATTACCTTGGATCTCGTAAGTGCGCACCAACACTCAATGCTTCTTCTGAACATGAAGGCATTCGTGTTTCCTTTTGTATTTTTGCAGGCATTGTACATCATATCAATATCAAAATAATAAAAGGCAATCTCGTAAGGGGTGGTCACGTAAAACATTCAAGGCACACAAATGAACCTGTAGCGGTGACGTTTTGCTCTTTATTAAAAGTACTACATACTTTTGTTTTAAACTTGTATATAATTTAAACTCACATTCCTTTCAAATGAAACTCTTCCAGATGTATTTTATAAGAGCCTCTTTCCTTAAACTTCAAATCCAGTAAAAGGCCATTTCATACACTATTATCAAAATACAAAAATAATGCCAAAACATTGGTGTCACCATGTGAAAACTCCACTCCAAACATGTGTGATTCCATGCACTGCATTCATTCATCAGATCCGATCCAGCAGGCTGTAAAAGCTGTTTTTAACATGGCTAACAGTATATCTTAAAATGTCTGTCCGTTACACGGTTCTGAATGCTATTATATGCTAGACAAGACATAATGCAGCAGAAAGTTTCTCCAGAAAGGCAACGAGTTCCAGTTTTTTTATTATTTATTTTTAAACACAGCATTATATTCATGTTTTATTACTAGTCAAGCAATAACTTAAATTAGCAGGAAGCCTCGAGTTACACTTTCTTCAGCACACAGCTGTCTCCTCCTCTTAAGGGTTCCTTCCTTTCTTGCGCAGTGATTGTCCTTCCCCTGAAAAGGCGATGAACCTGCTCAGAGCATCATCCTGCAAGGAAACAGAGCGGAGAAGTGAACAGCAGCAACGACTGAAACAGAGCGGAGAAGTGAACAGCAACAACGACACCGAAACAGAGCAGAGAAGTGAACAGCAGCAACGACTGAAACAGAGCGGAGAAGTGAACAGCAGCAACGACACCGAAACAGAGCGGAGAAGTGAACAGCAACAACGATACCGAAACAGAGCGGAGAAGTGAACAGCAACAACGACACCGAAACAGAGCGGAGAAGTGAACAGCAACAACGATACCGAAACAGAGCGGAGAAGTGAACAGCAACAACGACACCGAAACAGAGCGGAGAAGTGAACAGCAGCAACGACTGAAACAAAGCAGAGAAGTGAACAGCAACAACGACACCGAAACAGAGCAGAGAAGTGAACAGCAGCAACGACACCGAAACAGAGCGGAGAAGTGAACAGCAGCAACGACACCGAAACAGAGCGGAGAAGTGAACAGCAGCAACGACACCGAAACAGAGCGGAGAAGTGAACAGCAACAACGACATCGAAACAGAGCGGAGAAGTGAACAGCAACAACGACTGAAACAGAGCGGAGAAGTGAACAGCAACAACGACACCGAAACAGAGCGGAGAAGTGAACAGCAACAACGACACCGAAACAGAGCGGAGAAGTGAACAGCAACAACGACACCGAAACAGAGCGGAGAAGTGAACAGCAACAACGACTGAAACAGAGCGGAGAAGTGAACAGCAGCAACGACACCGAAACAGAGCGGAGAAGTGAACAGCAGCAACGACACCGAAACAGAGCGGAGAAGTGAACAGCAGCAACGACACCGAAACAGAGCGGAGAAGTGAACAGCAACAACGACTGAAACAGAGCGGAGAAGTGAACAGCAACAACGACAGAAACAGAGCGGAGAAGTGAACAGCAACAACGACAGAAACAGAGCGGAGAAGTGAACAGCAACAACGACACCGAAACAGAGCGGAGAAGTGAACAGCAACAACGACACCGAAACAGAGCGGAGAAGTGAACAGCAACAACGACACCGAAACAGAGCGGAGAAGTGAACAGCAACAACGACACCGAAACAGAGCGGAGAAGTGAACAGCAACAACGACACCGAAACAGAGCGGAGAAGTGAACAGCAACAACGACACCGAAACAGAGCGGAGAAGTGAACAGCAACAACGACACCGAAACAGAGCGGAGAAGTGAACAGCAACAACGACACCGAAACAGAGCGGAGAAGTGAACAGCAGCAACGACTGAAACAGAGCGGAGAAGTGAACAGCAACAACGACACCGAAACAGAGCGGAGAAGTGAACAGCACCAACGACACCGAAACAGAGCGGAGAAGTGAACAGCAGCAACGACTGAAACAGAGAGGAGAAGTGAACAGCAGCAACGACACCGAAACAGAGCGGAGAAGTGAACAGCAGCAACGACTGAAACAGAGCGGAGAAGTGAACAGCAACAACGACTGAAACAGAGCGGAGAAGTGAACAGCAACAACGACACCGAAACAGAGCGGAGAAGTGAACAGCAACAACGACACCGAAACAGAGCGGAGAAGTGAACAGCAACAACGACACCGAAACAGAGCGGAGAAGTGAACAGCAACAACGACACCGAAACAGAGCGGAGAAGTGAACAGCAGCAACGACACCGAAACAGAGCGGAGAAGTGAACAGCAACAACGACTGAAACAGAGCGGAGAAGTGAACAGCAACAACGACACCGAAACAGAGCGGAGAAGTGAACAGCAACAACGACTGAAACAGAGCGGAGAAGTGAACAGCAACAACGACACCGAAACAGAGCGGAGAAGTGAACAGCAACAACGACACCGAAACAGAGCGGAGAAGTGAACAGCAACAACGACACCGAAACAGAGCGGAGAAGTGAACAGCAGCAACGACTGAAACAGAGCGGAGAAGTGAACAGCAACAACGACACCGAAACAGAGCGGAGAAGTGAACAGCAACAACGACACCGAAACAGAGCGGAGAAGTGAACAGCAACAACGACACCGAAACAGAGCGGAGAAGTGAACAGCAACAACGACACCGAAACAGAGCGGAGAAGTGAACAGCAACAACGACACCGAAACAGAGCGGAGAAGTGAACAGCAGCAACGACACCGAAACAGAGCGGAGAAGTGAACAGCAGCAACGACACCGAAACAGAGCGGAGAAGTGAACAGCAGCAACGACACCGAAACAGAGCGGAGAAGTGAACAGCAACAACGACACCGAAACAGAGCGGAGAAGTGAACAGCAACAACGACTGAAACAGAGCGGAGAAGTGAACAGCAGCAACGACACCGAAACAGAGCGGAGAAGTGAACAGCAGCAACGACTGAAACAGAGCGGAGAAGTGAACAGCAGCAACGACTGAAACAGAGCGGAGAAGTGAACAGCAACAACGACTGAAACAGAGCGGAGAAGTGAACAGCAGCAACGACACCGAAACAGAGCGGAGAAGTGAACAGCAACAACGACACCGAAACAGAGCGGAGAAGTGAACAGCAACAACGACACCGAAACAGAGCGGAGAAGTGAACAGCAACAACGACACCGAAACAGAGCGGAGAAGTGAACAGCAACAACGACTGAAACAGAGCGGAGAAGTGAACAGCAACAACGACACCGAAACAGAGCGGAGAAGTGAACAGCAACAACGACACCGAAACAGAGCGGAGAAGTGAACAGCAACAACGACACCGAAACAGAGCGGAGAAGTGAACAGCAACAACGACACCGAAACAGAGCGGAGAAGTGAACAGCAGCAACGACACCGAAACAGAGCGGAGAAGTGAACAGCAGCAACGACACCGAAACAGAGCGGAGAAGTGAACAGCAACAACGACACCGAAACAGAGCGGAGAAGTGAACAGCAGCAACGACACCGAAACAGAGCGGAGAAGTGAACAGCAACAACGACACCGAAACAGAGCGGAGAAGTGAACAGCAACAACGACACCGAAACAGAGCGGAGAAGTGAACAGCAACAACGACACCGAAACAGAGCGGAGAAGTGAACAGCAGCAACGACACCGAAACAGAGCGGAGAAGTGAACAGCAACAACGACTGAAACAGAGCGGAGAAGTGAACAGCAACAACGACACCGAAACAGAGCGGAGAAGTGAACAGCAACAACGACACCGAAACAGAGCGGAGAAGTGAACAGCAGCAACGACACCGAAACAGAGCGGAGAAGTGAACAGCAACAACGACAGAAACAGAGCGGAGAAGTGAACAGCAACAACGACACCGAAACAGAGCGGAGAAGTGAACAGCAACAACGACACCGAAACAGAGCGGAGAAGTGAACAGCAGCAACGACACCGAAACAGAGCGGAGAAGTGAACAGCAACAACGACTGAAACAGAGCGGAGAAGTGAACAGCAACAACGACACCGAAACAGAGCAGAGAAGTGAACAGCAACAACGACTGAAACAGAGCGGAGAAGTGAACAGCAACAACGACACCGAAACAGAGCAGAGAAGTGAACAGCAGCAACGACACCGAAACAGAGCGGAGAAGTGAACAGCAGCAACGACACCGAAACAGAGCGGAGAAGTGAACAGCAACAACGACACCGAAACAGAGCGGAGAAGTGAACAGCAACAACGACACCGAAACAGAGCGGAGAAGTGAACAGCAGCAACGACACCGAAACAGAGCGGAGAAGTGAACAGCAGCAACGACACCGAAACAGAGCGGAGAAGTGAACAGCAACAACGACACCGAAACAGAGCGGAGAAGTGAACAGCAGCAACGACTGAAACAGAGCGGAGAAGTGAACAGCAACAACGACACCAAAACAGAGCGGAGAAGTGAACAGCAACAACGACTGAAACAGAGCGGAGAAGTGAACAGCAACAACGACACCGAAACAGAGCGGAGAAGTGAACAGCAACAACGACACCGAAACAGAGCGGAGAAGTGAACAGCAACAACGACACCGAAACAGAGCGGAGAAGTGAACAGCAGCAACGACACCGAAACAGAGCGGAGAAGTGAACAGCAACAACGACAGAAACAGAGCGGAGAAGTGAACAGCAACAACGACACCGAAACAGAGCGGAGAAGTGAACAGCAACAACGACACCGAAACAGAGCGGAGAAGTGAACAGCAACAACGACACCGAAACAGAGCGGAGAAGTGAACAGCAGCAACGACACCGAAACAGAGCGGAGAAGTGAACAGCAGCAACGACACCGAAACAGAGCGGAGAAGTGAACAGCAGCAACGACACCGAAACAGAGCGGAGAAGTGAACAGCAGCAACGACACCGAAACAGAGCGGAGAAGTGAACAGCAACAACGACTGAAACAGAGCGGAGAAGTGAACAGCAACAACGACACCGAAACAGAGCGGAGAAGTGAACAGCAGCAACGACACCGAAACAGAGCGGAGAAGTGAACAGCAACAACGACACCGAAACAGAGCGGAGAAGTGAACAGCAACAACGACACCGAAACAGAGCGGAGAAGTGAACAGCAGCAACGACACCGAAACAGAGCGGAGAAGTGAACAGCAACAACGACGACTGAAACAGAGCGGAGAAGTGAACAGCAACAACGACACCGAAACAGAGCGGAGAAGTGAACAGCAGCAACGACTGAAACAGAGCGGAGAAGTGAACAGCAACAACGACTGAAACAGAGCGGAGAAGTGAACAGCAGCAACGACACCGAAACAGAGCGGAGAAGTGAACAGCAGCAACGACACCGAAACAGAGCGGAGAAGTGAACAGCAACAACGACACCGAAACAGAGCGGAGAAGTGAACAGCAGCAACGACACCGAAACAGAGCGGAGAAGTGAACAGCAACAACGACACCGAAACAGAGCGGAGAAGTGAACAGCAACAACGACACCGAAACAGAGCGGAGAAGTGAACAGCAACAACGACACCGAAACAGAGCGGAGAAGTGAACAGCAACAACGACACCGAAACAGAGCGGAGAAGTGAACAGCAACAACGACACCGAAACAGAGCGGAGAAGTGAACAGCAACAACGACACCGAAACAGAGCGGAGAAGTGAACAGCAGCAACGACACCGAAACAGAGCGGAGAAGTGAACAGCAACAGATATATTTATGAAGGTAGTCTGGCGCTAGGCGTGTAATCTGTTCCAAAGTCATAAAGCAGCATTTCTTTCAAAAAAGATTGCAGCTTTAAATAATTCAATTTTGTTTTAATATTGAAGTCCTTATTCATTAAATGATATACATTTTCCTAAGTCTGTAAAATTGCATTTTACTTGTTGGAATTATAGATCTGTCCCCTTTTCATTCATTTGAACAATTTAATACATTAAAATATAATAATAATAATAAAAAATTACAATCTTACATCATCCACTTTCTTTGGCTGTGGTCGTGAATTTCTGATGAATGTGATCCTTCCAACTTTGTAGTCATAGTTAGGGATCCCTCTGGCAATGACAAAATAGCACCTCGGTTATTGCATTGGCAGATCAGCTTTGACTGGATTAGTAAACCCATGCTTATTCATTTCCATTTCCAGCACACTACCAGTGATGCAATGAACCAGGTGATGGTGTGACATTAACACTTTGGTAGGAGTGCTGTACAGTGCAGCCATTGCCAAACCCACATTTACCCAGGACTTCCAATAGAGAAAGCACCCAACAATCAGTATCATTCATTTCTGGATCAGTAAAGGAGTTTCCTCAAACCTCTTAATGTCGCTTGGATCAATGGGCACTGGGCTGGGCTCAATTCCTTTCGTCTTCCCATCAAGTCGGTTTCCTGAGCAAGCGAATGCCTACAAAACATGCAAAGACAACACTTCTTTCTTTTCACTTTAATACGGAATCCACTTCTGTAGGTTTTCCCACTTTGTGCCAGTTAACAACATTTAAATGGCTATCCTTGAGTTGTGTCACTAAAAGCCAGTCGAATGCAGAGGCCTCTAGGATAGTATGGTACTTACCAATAAAATGCACTAGCACACAGAAGCGCTCTGTCATATTCAAGTATTTGTTTGGTTTCATTGGTTATTTTTCCAGCTCACAACATGACGTTTCAGTTCACTTACTCTGAATCCTAAATCCATCTCACCGTAGCTGCTTGGATCAGCCTCTTCTTCCTACAAAGAAAAACAACGTGGCATGTCAGAAGCATACATACAGGGATTTAAATGAACACATCACAGTGATGTTACTGTATCACTGCCATTACGTACAGCTGCAACGTGAAACTGCACTTTCAGAACATGCAAGTCATTTCTCTCTTATGAGGGGTATCTGACTTTTAACATTATAGTGGCTGGAGTTTCAACCTCAAAACTAAACCAGGTTGACATACGGTGGGCTCCTCGCGCTGTTGTGGTCTTCTCTCTGGCTCTTTGTACCCCAATGGGGCATCGAAATCCACCTACAAGAAGAAGATGATCATGAAAATACTACCCCTTACTAGTGTACTGTTGGGTTTTTTTTCATGTATTATAACAAGTGTATCCGATAAGTGTGAAGACTCACATTCATGTCACATTCAATGATAGATACAGCCTTGTCTGGTTTGGTTTCCATTACTCGTAGTTCATAGATCTGAAATGAGAACAGAGGGTTAACGTTACGTGAAGTGTTCCAAACTGAAGGAAACTGCAACGCTAATGCACTCACATTTTATTTTCAAGTACTGAAAACATACAAAATTAAAAATTAAAAAAAAATAACAGCCGACTGCCTATTCTAAATGTCTTCTCAATAAAACTCCACACCCACTTTTATAAATACATTTTCATTAGCAAATTACCTTTTCATTGTAGTTGATTGCAACCACATCACCAGTGGTTAAGCATGCAAAATTTCTCAAAGCATTTTCTAACCTGCAGAAAGGCTAGTTAAGGACAATGTTGCAGTAATAATATATATATATATATATATATATATATATATATATATATATATATATATATGGTAGAGTCACAAACATTTTACAGGAATATGCAGGAATCCAAATAAAATGATTCATGAAGTAATAGAGATGTTTACAGATTTTAATGAAGTGAAGCTCAAGATATGCGTTCCGTGCATATCTGAACAGCTCTAACATTCACAGAAAGGATACACTGCTTTGGGATTGGTTATATCCAGGAAATCAGGACTCTGTGGCTGGAATTTGGAGTATGTAGCCACCATGAGATTGACACTCTCCACCTGCACCAGACCCCCCTCTTCCAACAACAGGTTCTGCATCATCTGAGCAAAAACAGAGAAAGCATGCACAGAATGAGGAAAGACATGGCTTACAACAGTCACACTGTAGACAGGCTTTAGAACAAGCTGATGAGTAAACCTCTGTGCATTACTATAAGGCACATGACCTGGGAACTCACCCAGTGTGGAAGATAACAGATGCCCTCATCTGCAACAAACTCCAGCACACCACAATGTGTCATGCGATCTGAATTTTTATTTGTCAGCTTAAACAGCATTGGATACGTGATATTAAGTCGACCTAAGGGGAGGGGAAAATATAATCAGTGTTTTTAGAATTCAAATTGGTAAAAAAAAAAAAAAAAAAGATATATACATAAATAATAATACTAATAATAATGACCTGGTACAGCATTCAACATCATCTGTAGTTATTATGCAACATACAGTCATCACTCATATTTGTAATATGACACGTGTAATTAATCTGAATGTAAAGGATATAAAAACTCTGGTACTTACTAAGCTGGTCCAGGGCAGATGGGGGCATAATGACTGAAATAAACACAACAAAAATGTGAATGCAAGCACAAACAGATACATTGAACTACCAATAATCTCATGCATGCTTACAAAACACTTCGATTAGTTACAAATGGACTCTTTTGTTATTTTACTTATATTACTAGTATACAGGATAGGTACTGATTACAACAGTATGCTTTAAATTAAGCTTGCTAAGAAGGCTGTTTTATCACCGGATCCTGCAGATTAATAATACTATTGAAGAATGGGGAAACGGGCTAACTCCAAGAGCTCTGCAAAAATCAGAGTAAGTCAAGGCAGATGCGGCGGGCGTATACATGCTGGATACTAGGGCCGGGGTATATGATTAGTATACATCCTCAAGCAAGTCCATCCTCATTCCCTTACTCTTTCCACCTTTGTCCACGTCCGAGCGGTCATTGGGTCCCGCAAGCATAGACACGGAGTAGCAGCGGTACTGCGTGGAGAAGCGATTCTGGAAAGCCCGAGGAATCGGGTGGTCAAACATATTGAAGGAAAACTGGAAAAGAAAGAAATGTAAAAACAAAAGAAAACAACGGATAACAAAATACAAAAAAAAAAAAAGTAACCGTGATCGATCTGTAAACAAGCAGGGTATCAAGGCCACCGCTTTTCTTTCTTAATGGACATGCAAGTCGTCGGGTTTTACGGAAGAAATAAAAGAGACGTGCTTGCGTTGTATTGACTTTGAGTTTAGAGAAAGTGAAACGGGTGGTTACATTAACAAAATGTTTTATTCGGCTACTGGCAGCAGCGGCATCAGCTGCCTTAGTAACTTAGTGCCATTATAAACCCTACCAGTAGGCATCAGACAGGGACGAACTACATGGCATCCTATAGTCTGTATTACAACCATTATTTACATTTTATAAACAGGCACCCACTGGCCCAGAGTTATAAAAACACAGTCACACTACACGTTGAAGTACAGCGGCCGCTTCCACCGGGCAGAGTAGAAATCAGCTGTTTTTTGGTTGTTTTTTCCACTCTGTTTTGTTTTCACAGTGACGGTGCATCTTTGTACCTCTGCTATGATACACGAACACGCCTTTAATTACTACCGATGCCAGAATGCCAGTGCGCCACACTACTTACCATATTGCCGAATCGTTTTCTACTTCGTTCTAGGTTACAATAATGGCTTGGTTATTGTTACTACGCAATACTGCTCCGCTTTCTCAAAACATCTACCACGCTGTCCGCTGCAGTCAGCAGGAAGTAGCTTGCCTCACAGGGAAATGATCTTTTTAGCGTCGCTGTCCAATCACAAGACAGTTTGTTTCAATTCTGCCCAATCACACAATGGCGTTCTCGTTTTCTAAACTTTGATTGGTGCATGGCTTTGTTTTCATTTTTACAATTTTTTTAAGCGAAAACGCTTTCTATTGGTTCAAAGTCTATCTGCTTTAAATCACCAATGACAGGAAGGATTTGAAGATAGGCTGTTGGTTATTGGCTATTGGGTTGCCTAACTAGCCAATTGAAAACAAGGGTGGACAGAACAATTTGGCGCCCGTGTTTGATGTCCGGACTTTGTGTGTACGAGTTACATTTGTTTTAAAAACGATTATACAGACACATTTCTAGTATAATCTTTGTAAGAAAGCGTTTTGAAATGTTTGTGTCCGATATCCGAAAGGAGTTTTATGACGTTATTGTAAACCAGGTAAGCGAGTAGCAAGCAGAAAGAGAGAGTCGTTTTGTCTGCATTTACACCAAACTCGTAAGAGTCCTAGAAATTGAATGCGAATTTGTGTCTGTGAATATGACAAACTTTAAATATGAATTTTATCGTGAGGTGTTTTTTTGTTCTAACAGTACGATTGGGGCTAGATATACAAGCTAGACTTCAGTGGTACGACCTTATTGGAGAGGCGAATGGTGATGCTGTTTAATTTTCCTGTGCTCGAGTCGGGGCTGTAATGAATCCTACATGAAAAGCTGTTTGAAATGGCCGGAGTTTTATATATATATATATATATATATATATATATATATATATATATATATATATATATATATATATATATAATGTGTGTGTGTGTGTGTGTGTGTGTGTGTGTGTGTGTGTGTGTGTGTGTGTCAGTCGTAGGCCTTGCTATGACGCGTGAAAGCTCTTGCCTAGACTTCAGTATCTTCTATTTTTAGTGCGCTAGTGTACATGACTACATCGGTTCATGTTAAGTGCGTGTCGTTGTGTTTGTTTTCAGAGGGTGGCACTTCTTGTTTCCGCGGATGTAGATGCCCTGTGTGCCTGCAAAATACTCCAGGTAAACAAAACAAGCATACCATGACCGCTCTTGATTTTCCCTTGAAACTTGTCCAAAAAAATAATAATCAATTAAGACATTCTACAAGCTACTGTAGACATGAATTGTGCCATCGCAGGTTATGGGATTCATATGCAATCAAGGAACTAATTGAACTGCCTCACTTGTTTTAGAAGATATATAATGAATTACACATACATACATACACACATTGGTGTAATCTGTGTATTCCCTTTGCCATTAACACGTGTGCACTCAAAGCATTGTTAAAGTGTTCCTCTCACTGGCTAGGCGCTGTTCCATTGTGACCATGTCCAATACACACTGGTTCCTGTGACGGGCTGGCAGGAACTGGAAACTGCATTTCTGGAGCACAAGGAGCAGGTAGGGGTCGGTTATGGGCAGTCTGTTTTGTTTATACAGTGTATTGTCAAGTTGACCATAATACACACTTGTTTTTTTTTTTTTTTTCTTGTGTTACACTTGCAGTTCCGGTACTTCGTTCTGATTAACTGCGGTGCTAACATTGACCTGCTGGAGACCCTTCAGCCGGACGAGGACTCTGTGTTCTTTATCTGTGACACGCACAGGCCTATTGATGTTGTCAATGTCTACAATGATACACAGGTACAGCTGCGTGCCACTCCTAAATACCAAACCCGGTGGTGTTACATTTGAAACTGTGTGCTTTAGATTAAGACTTGTGTTCTTTTTTTTTTGTATATTTTCCACATAAACCCTGATGGGTTCTTCTATTCAGGCATAGTGTTTTTATTTAAGCATGCTTTCCCATCTCTTCCTAGATCAAGCTGCTCATAAAGCAGGATGATGATCTCGGCATTCCTTCCTATGACGATATCTTCAGAGATGATGAAGAGGAGGGTGAGGATGGGGATGACTCTGGAAACGAGAGCGAGGGTGGCTCTGAGCCCTCTGGTAAACGAAGGCGGTTTGATGAGGCAAGTTAATCCTGTATGACGCAACCATTTCAAACATGCGGAAGTGTGGTCGTGTTGTGAGGCGGCAGCCAGCTGTGAGTCTGTTTCAATCTTGGGTGTCCAAGCTGCAAGAATATCTGAAGTTTCCATGACCCAGGATGGTATTGGACTGGACACCCCATCAAGATATATTGCATTTCTATAATTAATTATACTTAATTGAAGATAAATGATGGTACTATAATACCTTAAATCCTAGTTTAGACCTGTTGCACTTCACAGAGCCTGTTTATCCATCATGATGATGATGATGATGATGATGATGATGAAGATGATGTTTTGTTTGTTTATTTTAGCAGACACCCTTCTCCAGGGTGACTTAAAGTTGTTAAAGTATCACATTACAGATAAGAGCAGTTATAAAATACATTAAAATCAGGAATAAGAATTCAAATGAGAGAAAATAAAAAATACAGTAATTGTTTGAGAGCAGTTGCAGTTAAATATTTCTTTGTAAGAGTGAATTCCATTAAGAACGAGTAGTAAGTATGATAAATGGATAAGATGTCAACGCTTCAGACAAAAAAAAAAAAAGCTGCATGTGGTTTGGGATATTTCCCAGTTATGAAAGGCTTGATAAAATGATTGAAGGCTTAAAGGGACAATACTGAACTTTTTATTTCAATAGGGTGCTGTGGAGAGAAGAATAGAAAGACGAAGGGAGAAGCGGGACTGGGAAGCTCGGAGGTAAGAGCGCGATGTACAGTATCTTGTTGCACCGCATGTTTACAGTGGATGGTTTGTTACAGCAGCCTGTTAACCTCCCTGTTCTCTTTTACAGAAGAGAAATCTTGTTTGACTACGAGCAGTATGAATACCATGGAACCTCTGTAAGTGCTAAGCATGAACGTTCTGCGCTTCTAGAACTGCTTCTACGTCCTGTAATTTGGTATTTGAAGTTCCCAAGGATCGGATTAATTCAGCCTTAAATGTCAGGTTTGTTTTGTTGAAGTTATCTTTTTTTCTCTTCTAGTCTGCACTAGTAATGTTTGAGCTGGCCTGGGTTATGTCCAAGGACTCCAAAGACATGCTTTGGTAAGTTTGCTAAATACTGCCAGTGTTACATAAATGTCAAATACAATCTCAGTCTGTACTTTAACACTTAAATGTTTTTTAATTGACTTTTTCCTATGATTTATAGTTACAAAAATGCAATGACAAGCTAATGCACAAGATTTGTTTTCCTCTCTCTCTCTCTCTCTCTCTCTCTCTCTCTCTCTCTCTGTCTGACAGGTGGTCAATTGTTGGTTTAACAGACCAGTGGGTTCAAGACAAAATCACACAGTAAGGACACTACTTTCCCATATGATTTATAGTGTCAAACATCACTTGACTTTTTTTTTTTTTTTTTAAACAAAACACTGACGCAAAGTTTTCTTGCATTTCGCAGCATGAAATACGTCACAGACGTGGGCACGCTGCAACGCCACGTTTCCCGACACAACCATCGCAACGAGGACGAAGAGAACTCGCTCTCCATCGACTGCATGAGAATCTCGTTTGAGTACGAGTATCCTTTCCATGGTTAGAAAGGGAGAACCCTGTCTAAAAATCTACCCAGTGACGCAGCATAGCGTTACAAATGTATACCGTGTTTATCCTACTCTTGAGTTCTCTCTGGACTCCCTGTTGGAAGCAGATGAATTTTCAAAAAACCCAACCCCAGATACAGCTAGCTTGTTTTAAAGTGAGGGAAAACTGTGCTAGTTTTTCATGGAGATTGATTAGCTGCACCTGGTATGGAGGCGGGGTCTCTGGAAAGCCATGCCCTGTACTCCCTGTAAAGTAGTATTTCATTGCTCATTTTCACTATCAGTAGACATCCTTCACTGTGTCTCCCAGCCTGCACCTGGCCCTGTACCAGCACTGGTCCCTCTACGAGAGTATCTGCAACTCTTGTTACACATCGTCACATTTTAAGCTCTGGTCTATTCATGGACAGAAGAAGCTGCAGGAGTTCCTTGCTGATATGGGGTATGTGACCTGAATGAGATTTCTAAAATGATTTTTTATTAATGCTGAGCCTGACATTCAGGCATTGCCGTTATGTATTCTCTGGTCGACCTGTGAGCTGCTGGTATTTGAAATGCAGGTTTTCAGTTTCGGATTGTCTGGACTGCAGTGGGTTTGTTTGTGTAATTCATTCTTGCATGAACTCCCTTTTATTTTGTTGGCACTTCTGGGTTTCAGCCTTCCACTGAAACAAGTGAGACAGAAATTCAACTCTATGGACCTCTCCATAAAGGACAATCTCCGGGAAGTCATTGAAGAATCTTCAAATAAATACGGGTACTTTGCTTTTGTATATTGGTTGCATTTTATATTATTTGTTTTGAGCAAATTTTATAAATCCTATATATTTTTGTTCTCTCTCCCAGAATGAAAGATATCCGAATACAGACATTCAGTGTTCATTTTGGCTTTAAGAATAAATTCCTTGCCAGTGACGTGGTCCATGCTGCAGCAGCCCTTCTTGAAAACATTGAGAAGGATGAGAGTGGAACCGATAACTTTATTAAGGCTTTAGACAGCCTGTCCAGGTACTCCCACGCTTCATTAACTCAAGGTCTTTGTGTTATTTATGGAAGTCTGCATTCTGAACTGGATTTGTGGGAAACTAGATTAATTACAGCAATTAAATTAGTCTTTTGGGCTGTTTAATTATTAAAGGGAAATTTGCACTTTTTTTAAAATGCCTTGTTAAAAGAAAAGTCTTTTGTATTTCAATTTTTTTTTTTTTTTTTTGCATGTTCTGAATTTTGTTGGAACAATTTAGTCACATTTTGTGACTTGCCTCTCTGTATATGGTGGCTTTATTTGAAATGGTAATCAGCATTTCTGATAGTTAAAACACACACAGGGACAGATTCTGCTTAGGTCTAAATATGCTAACTAATAAACTACATATCTGTAATCTAGTAAAGTAAATTAATAGCTGCTTATACTTTTTTTAATATTGTAAAAAAGCTTAATAAATCTGTCCCATAAACTCTGTTCATTTTTTGCAAATTGTTCCTGTAATACACTGCATATCGTATCTTGTAATGCAGAAGCAACCTGGAGAAGCTGCACCATGGGATCAAACTGGCCAAGAAAAAGCTTATTTCTGTTCAGCAGACCATAGCCAGCTGCATCTGTACGAACCAGATCCTCTCCCAGGGGCCCTTCCTCTACTGCTACCTGATGGAGGTCAGAATAGACACTTTATATTGCGAGGGTCCTGAAATCGTTCGGTGTGCATTGGGCACGGTCTTTTAATTGTGTTCATAAAGGTGCATGCAAAGCAATCCTGTCTTGTGTTAATTGGTCACTGTATTTATGTTACTTGGAAGCATTCTGATTGAATGTTGCCTCCTTTAGTGTCCGACCCTCCCGTTTTTAATTAGTCGTCTTGTTTCTTTTTCTTTGCATCAGTGGGTTGTTTTGTGTTTTTTTTTGTATTTGAAGCAGTTTGTGGTTCATCACTCCTCCCCACCACCGGGTGTTAATTGCTTTTTTTTTTTTTTTTTTTCTTTGCAGGGCACTCCAGACGTGAAGCTGTTTTCCAAGCCAATGTCCTTAAGCATTCTCAGTAAATACCTGCTAAAGGCATTTGTTCGTTCAGTAAGTATGCTTCCACCCAATACAGGGGGGGTGGCGGAGAGGGTCTTGAGCTCTTCCCTGCAGAAAGGAAAATTTAAAAATGTTTGTAAGTGACGCAGTTTAATGTCTTGATGTCTTCTAGACGAAGAACAAGCGTTGCAGGCTGCTGCCTTTGATAATGGCGGCCCCCATGGATGTGGAGAAGGGCACTGTGATCGTGCTGGGAATTCCACCAGAGGCGGAGAGCTCGGACAAAAAGAAGTGCGTGCTCTCAAAATATCTCTCCGTTAGCTGGGATAATCCCTCATGTACATCAGCAAGGCTGTGTTGAAACATACTGTCGGTGAAGCGCTTATCTGGACAACTCTGTGTGTGTGTGTGAGACTGATCCACAGTTAGGGGCTTTCTTACTAGAGACCCTCCAAGTCCTCCAAGTGACGGGCATGCATTTCATTGTGCTCGTACTGGTTCATATTAAGACACTTCTTTGTTTAATCAAACATTAACACAAGCATTTCTTTTGTGTGTGTTAGTTTCTTTGGAAGGGCGTTTGAGAAAGCAGCTGAAAGTACCAGCTCCAGGACGCTGCATGACCACTTTGACACATCTAGTAAGTGTTTTGCATTTTTATTTGAGAGTTACATAGGAGGAAAATAACTTTAAACCTGGCATTTTAGTAGTTTTGTAAACTGATCTGATTTTGCCGCTAGGTGGCAGCATACTTCTACAAATAGTCTGTCGACATTTTCACTTTTGAAGTCTACGGCATTGCATGCAACAGTATACAGAATTTTGGGTGTTTTTTGTATTTGTGTGCTTAGTTTATTCTTGAAACGGGTGTAGCTGTTAAGCACGTGGGTTTGTTTTGTTCTTTGCTTATTTACAGTAGAATAGCATAGATGGGTATAAGTCTTACACATAACTCTAATTGTGTTTCAGTTATTGAGCTTAAGACTGAAGACAGAAGCAAGTTTCTGGACGCTCTTATTACACTCCTGTCGTGAAGGTAAACATACTCAAGTTATCAGAAAGATGATGTCTGAGCCACTGCCTTCCCTCGTTCATGGATATCCTAACCATACTCTGTTTTTAGATTGCCAGCCTTAAATATATTTAAAGAACTGCAGTTTACAGTAAAGTTGATATCTACAGTAAATATTCACTTTTTTTTGTTTTGTTTTTTAGGTCTGAAACTTTTTTGTGTGTCCTGTCTGCTGCTTAAATGTTTTCTCCATGTAATGTGTAAAACTCATGTCTAGTTTCTTCTTTGTATTATGCTGTTTTTAATAGATTTTTATATTGTATGTAAATATTCAATTGATGTAGCAAACGTCGTTGTTTTACACATTTTTAAATAAAATGCTGTGCCGTTAATTGTGTGGCTAGCCTTCATTGAAACTCTGAGAAAATGTCCTTTTTGCCATCTTGCACGTGTTCTCCTTTTTGAAGTGTTTAAAACCAGAGACCCTGCCCTCCACTTTGGAAACCTTGAGAAGCAAGCATCCCGTTATCTGGGTACTTTGGGTACTTTTGAAAAAGGAACTACATGAGCCTTTTAAACTGCTCTAAATACCACTCCTGTTTTTATTGTTTTTAATGAGAGGAAGGAATATATCATTAAAAGCTGTATCTGTCTGTTTTAAAGGTTTCATACCAACCCCCCCCCCCCCCAAGGAATAAACCCACAGAAGTCCTACAGTCACTGACCCATCATTTTAAAGGTGTATTTTATAAATAGTCCTTTTTATAGTATAACTTTAATTCTAGCTGCAACAGTAGTTTGAATTGCTGTAACGTTAAAACAATTGAGGTTCTTTTTTTAGTTGTAATTTTATTGCCACGAATGAATGGTTATAGCTGCCTATTGTGCTGTGGGCTGTGAGCTTTCCTCCCATCTGTTTTCTATACAATGAAGAAGTTATTCAGCAAAAACTAATTATGAAAGGTGGTGTTTTTTTTCATGTTTGTTTTTTTTCATGTTTGTTTATTTCCATTTACCTTAATACTTTATCACCTTTAATTTAATCTAGGATTTCTGTAATACTGAGGTGTCTCGAACCCTCAACTCACAGAACACGGCAGACGTTCCAAAAAAAATGACATTATATACAATTATAAAAAAACACACTGGTAAGGTCCATGAGACTAAAGGCAGACTCAATATATTTGTGCAGATGATTCTATCCTCATATCTACAGCAGTTATCTGTTCCCACCAAATGCAGCTTTTATAAAATAAACAAAGCAATCACACCCCTGCATAGTGTGATTGCTGATGAAGTTTGTTCTGACGTGTGTTGTACACTGTGTACTGAGACAAGCCCAAAGATTGCCTGTTTATGAAGCACTATTGTTGTACGTCAGTGATGTGATCAAGGAAAGATATTTCCAAACAAAACTAGAGTGCTATTAGCAGAGAACACCGGGGACTATACCCCCCCCCCCCATGGGCAAATTACAGGCAAACGCCCCACACTGTAGTAAATCTATTACATGGGTAATTTGCCCACAGTGGAAAACCTGAGCCCTACATCAGTAACCTAATTTTGTGTGCATAAATTTATAACTAGAATTATAAAAATATATCTAATTATTTAAACCTTAAATATGACTTTATTTATTTTCCTGGATTTTTTTTTTCTCAAAATACTCCAAACCTCTCTCTCATGGGATGGGGATGGGGGATGGGGGGGAGACCATAATTACATACTTTTTGATATGGGAAAGAAAATAGAGCGGACAAATCAGTCTGCACACACAGCCAGCATGTTTACAAACACTGAGCTGATTGCAGGGTGGGTCTCCCTGCCCTGCCAGTGTTTATTCTGTGTAATTGTATTTATGAATTTGGTATGGGACAAATCGCTGTTTACGCATGCTTAGTTTATAAGAATGTATTGTGTTGGAATTCATTGAGAACTTGACAGTGCCGTGATTGAGTAGAAACTTAGTGACCCCACCAAACATAAAAATGAAGTGCTGGTTTTTATTATTATTCTTTAAACCAATCTCTCGTTACTGTATTGTGCATGTGCGATTCTGCATTCTGTGAACTCTGACCTGTTTCCCCTTGGGCAGCCTTGGAAGTTATGAATAGCCTGTCCTGCTGAGACACATGCAAACCCGAGAAGCTCGTGACTGTAATGTGGCTGTGGAGAAGCTTGTCTGGAGGGCAGCGGGGGGGCAGTTCTTCAGTGATGTGGTGCTAGACTGCCTTCACGGGGGGAGCAGTGAGCAGGGGTAGCACGGTCCATCCTGCAGGATGGGTGGAGGAGGTCATCTTGGGACGTTTAATTACTTGACAGGGGATTTATAAATAGTTTTGTGTTGTGTACATGACATGGCTGTGCTTGGGTGGGTTTTCTGGGGGGGCTAATTCATTCTTTCCTTACAGTAATGTATCCCGGGGTTCAGTTCATCATCAAAAGCAGCACGCTCTTCAAAGGTGTTTTCACAGGTGTTTCTTGCTCGGCTCTCTTAATTAAAGTCTTGACTTGGTGAAGCGGGACAGTTTTTCACCTTTTGCTTGAGGTTCGGCCACAGCCTTTCCGCTGGGCGCGGGTCA
Organism: Acipenser ruthenus; assembly: GCF_902713425.1. Lineage (NCBI taxonomy): Eukaryota > Metazoa > Chordata > Actinopteri > Acipenseriformes > Acipenseridae > Acipenser > Acipenser ruthenus. The sequence continues at coordinate 1,897,328 of NC_081209.1, forward strand.
CAGGATGTGTGAAGTCCAGCAGCAGAGGATCTCTGTGTGGAAGGGAGACCTGTCAAAGGGATCCTGGTTCTGCACACTCACAAAGAGAAGCTGAGAAGTAGACAGCAGCTTCATGTTTTGCATGTCGACGTACACAAGATCTTTAGTCTCGGATCTAAGTTTTTTCTCTTTGGATCATGCAGTTTTCAGCATGCTGTATGTATGTCTCTGCTTTACCATACTTTTCTGTAATTTTACCATGCTTTTGCTTTGCCTTCACTAAAGCAAATATGTTGAAATAAATACAGCACACAAAATGATGCAAAATAAGTGCATTTCATTTATTTACTTTTCACTCCAGGGGAAATAAAGTATGTGTTATATATTGCAAGCTTACTGGAAAACCTAATATACTTAATAAAGCTAACCAAAGTAATAATAGAACAGGAAGCATTGCATCTGTGTGAATTAATAGCTGCTGTGCTGCTTCATCGGTGTCTCCTGCAGCAGCAGCAGCAGCAGCGAATGCCTTTCTGCTGTGTGGCTCTCAGGAATGCTGAGTTCTCATTTAATAAGACATTCACAGCATGGCTGCAGACAGTCCGAGTCACCCGCCACTGAGCCGGAATGAGCAGCTTCGCAGGCTCTGGGTCTCCAGCGGATTCGGGGAATGTGCTCCAGGGGCACACGCGGGGTCCCGCAGCCCACCAAGACCACATTAAACACACAGCACTGGGGATTTGGTTTTGTTTTTGTTTTTTCAATTATTTAATCTAGTGAACACCAAACAAAAGTAGCCCCCCTCTGGGATACAAAAACAATTTAATTAAAAGTTTCCTTTTTTTCATAACATTTCTAATATTGATTCACTTAAAAAAGAAAGTAATACTGCATAAGTTTTTGTTGCTGTTGTTTCAAAACTAGTAATCGCTGGCTTTCGTGCCTTTTACCTCTAGAGAGGTATTATAAAGTGTATTAGAAAACATGGCAAACCATGGTAAATGCATAGCATAACCATGGGTAAACTGCTAAATTACCGTGGACACTAGTCTGCATCCCCAAACCACCTCACAAACCGTCACTATTGGCAGTCTCTGAGAGCGCCTCAGACAATATTGAGGTGTGCTGTCAGACTGCTGGCTGCTGTAGCCAGAGCCATTGTCTATCCATCACCTTTCTCGAAAAACTAAATTCACAAGTTAAAAAATAATCATTCGACTAAATTAAAAAGTGCAAAGAAAAAGAGAGCAGAGAGCAAACTGAACGGACCATCCTACCAGCAATTAAAACATGCGTGGGTAACGCTTCTCTCTGAACGACTGACAGCACTTCATTAGGATGAGGCAGCCCTGTTCTCAGTAAATACGGGAGATTGTAAACGGGTCAGATGTGACTAGCTAGGTAGTCCCAGCCCTTTCATTGTACACGTCGAAACCATTCCAAGACACGTCACACCGATTTGAGCTAGATATTTAACAGACTATAGAAAGTGTCGCATGATTGTGGGTATGGGACGGCCTCAATTGTGTATCCCAAAAAAAAAAAGTATGAAAAAGAAGTTTTGTGAAGCTGAAATGAGTAATAAAGTAATAAACAGTAGAAATGCCCTCCCCTGCATCAATGACAGTATCATGCATAATCAACGTTATCAAGGCAAACACATGCAGGAAATACATTTTTAAATGTGACACGGACTTGGGCAGCTCCACCCTTTTATTATACCCATTCCTGCAAAAACAAAACAAAAAGGAACAACCAGAAAGCTCCAGGGCAATGCTCTGGTGAGCCAGAGAAAGGGTTGAGATGTCTGGTGTGTACGCCAGGCAGTTACCTCTAGAGCATGACAAAGGACACCGCAATTTGCATAACAAAGCACTCTTATTAAGCCAACGAATCCTACGATGATGTAATTAAGGCTGCAGCAGATATAAGCTATGGGGTCCAGTGGCATGTTGGAAAATAAGAAATAAATCAAAGTACTTGTGTGTCTACAGTGGTGTCGCTACTCCCACATGTCTGCCACCACAAAGAGGTTAAACATCAACTATACTATACTGTGGCCATCAAAAATGTTACTGTGTTTTTCTTCCAGGGTCACAAACACATGCTAACAAACAAATACAGGAATATTCAGGGTTTTTTTTTTTTTTTAAACAACATACTGTCATACATTTCTTGTTTCTAGGCTATTTTGTGCATTTCTTTTCCAGTAGTGCCAGTTTCTGCTTTCCTTTGTGTTTGTTTTTTTAGGTGCTGCCAATGCTGGCTCTGGCACACCAACACAAAGCATGTACCCTTTGCAGTGTTTGCGATGCCCTCACGATGAGCAGTGCCCCTCCAGTGAATGGGGATGAGAGAATAGCTGTGCTCTCTAACTAGCCTTGCTCCAGACCTCCCTCCACTTACAGAATGCAGAGCAAGCCTTTCTGAAAGGTCTGTAGAAGTGAAAATAAATAGATACAATAAAACCAACAGCAGAATATGAATTGTTTTCTGGAGACGCGGAAGTCTAGAATAAGATGTAAGAAAAACTGGCTTCACAGCGCTGGTCACAACACTTATTTTTGTAATAGCAATATTTTCATTATTAGTGAGAAAACAGTAATGTTTAAACATGGTTTTGGGATGTGCTGCTGTGTACTCTCCAAAACAGCCCAATTGTTTAATAATATGCTTAACCTATAGTATCACAGGGGTCTTTCCTGTACGCAGCATGATTTCACTTGCATGACAGCACACTGTAAACACCTGCATCCTAATTGTATTTCCTTTTCCAGTTTTACTCCAGAAGCCAGACAGCCTGATAACCCTTCATTCTCTTCAGCTATTCTTAAACAATTCAAGGTCATTGGATGGATTCGAAGGACCGCTGTGAATCATGATAACAAATAAAACAAACAATCAAAATGCAATTATTGACACATGCAACTAGCCCACACAAGCTCAAAGGACTTGGCAGCATGCTTGTGGTTGCATTATTCTGTGTTTTCCTAACATAGCCCTTGTAACTGTTTTAGTGATCTAAATGGGAGCAGTATGTGGATCCGCCACAGCGCCGCCTGATGATTTGAATAGACCCAGGGAGGCTCATTGAATTTTGAATTGGGAGTGTGTGGTGGACAGGTCACTGGGTCACAGACCAGCAGAATTCTTGTGTGATGAGATCATGCACTGTCATCAGAGGGAAATGACTTCTCGCTCTCCATGACTCACGCTGGGGGACGCCCGGGGTCGAAGGTGAACGGGTCAGTGCACACTCTATGGGCAGCTCCAGCCAGCCAACCAAACCTCTCCAGGACTGCAGGGGTCAAGTTTACAGCTTAACATGCTTGTGGGTTTTTTTTTAATTCTTTGTTTAATTAGAAATAAAAAGCAGGAGAGTGTTTCACCTGTTGCTGTGATCTACAGGCCCTTTGGAGCACTCTTTTCATGGGATTCATTGTTAGTTTAGAATTAGATTGTCTGGCTCAGAATTGCTTTGTTGAATATCTATGGCTAAGGTATAACAAGAGCCTGTATCTAGGCAACTGAAAGCCCTCCACAGTTGCCGTGGGGAGAATTCCGCCAAAGTGTTCCTTTTGTCTCACAGCCAAAGCCGGGAATAAGGGTGGGAGGGAGGGAGGGAGGAGGGGCTCATGGTTTGTCAAAGATGACACATTTGTACTAAACAGTTAAATTAAATAAACTTCCGTTGATTGTCAATACTTGCTGCATTGTTTCACGTCTTTGTTTAAACACAGGTTGTAAGGGACATATGCTGCATTTCCTTTCAGGGCACTTTCACAAGAATTATGTTTTTCAGAGAATGGGGAACATGCTCAAGGAAGGTGGAATTATTCACAGTTTCAATCTGAGTTCAACAGCCACTGCACTTCAGACACCTGCTCCATGAGCACATTCAGCACAGAGTCATTCCTACAACAGGCAAGTGAGTCATGAGGAAGTGCAGAGATGCAATCAGAGTCCAGCTACAATAGCACTGCCAGGATCCCTGATTACAACAGCACCAGTATGGCACTGCCAGATATGAACCTATAAAACATTATCCTGGGATCCTTATTCAAAAGAAGCTAGCAGGAACTTGCTGTTACTTCAGTTGCAAAAATAATAACATTTTTACGTTGTTCACCCACAGTTGCTGAGATTGTAGCGTGGTGCTTTCTGTGTCTCAGCTGTTTGCTGCTAGATTTTGTAGTGTGTCTTGATGTAAGGGTAGCTTAGCCGGAGGTAGATTTTGGGGGGTAATCAGCAGACAACGCTGTTTGAATAAAGAACACTGCTTTTTATTTCATTTTCTTAGTGCCACAATTGCAAAAGGACATTATTTTCTGTTGAACACATCTAGAACAGAGAACAGGTAGACTTGACAGACTGGAACAAAACAAGAAAACTATCAGAGTAATTATTAACCCGGCTCGATTCTCTACCATGTAGCTGTACTATGAAGTAACCAATAGCTAGCACTCCAAACATTGGTCAGCTGAATATCCCTGGTTACCTGGAGCACAGACTGCACTGCAACACTCCCATCCTGTGTGAGCCACAGAGCGGTACATACACGCTGCTCCCTCTGCAGCATCCTTAACTCATACACTAGCAATTACTATGATTATACAAAATTACATTCAAACGTTTATTTTCCTTTCACAAAAACAAATTGGAGTTTGACATCAAGATCTCTCTTTCAGTTCTGGAGTCGAGAGCATTGGATTATTATTATTTTTTTTTTTTTTTTCTGACAGGTCTCATGCATCTGCTCAGGAAAAGGAAATGTTCCATATCCTGGAGTAAGCGTTCTGGGCTGGGTGTGGGACTACGGGACTTTCCTGATTCGGCAGCCTGCTTTACAACCGAGCCAGCGGGTTCAGCCAGCGGGGTGAGATTCAGAGTGGTGTGTGGAACAGGACAAAGCGCTGAGCAGCTACATACCTCTCCCTGACAGTGTGAGCCGGTATGCTAATGCTGAGAGAGGGAGAGGGAGAGGGAGAGGGAGAGGGAGAGGGAGGGGGAGAGAGAGGAGAGAGAGGGAGAGAGAGAGAGGGAGAGGGAGGGCACTGCTGTCTAACTCTTTGTCTGCTTGGTGACTTAGAGAGTGAATGTGGGATGAAGGGGGCTGCGGGGGGGGGGGCATATTTAATTGAAAGACCTTTCCAGTAAATGAACGCATCTGGTTGTCTTCATCTTTACCATTTTCATAAATAAATGCTTACCCCTGCCCTGCCCTCCCCTCCATCCCTCCCTCACTCCCTCACTCCCAGGGGGCTGGGAAAAAAGAAAGACAGTACTGTATTGTTCTGGGGAAAAAATACTTATTTTTGCATGGTAGAGTTTAGTGTCAGATGTAAAGGTATCTGCTGGTAAATGTAAATGTTAATTTTAGGGTATTATGTCTGCACATTGCACCACTTAGATTGTCTTCCAATGGCAGCAACGTTCTCAATGCTATTTACTGATCTATAGATCAAGTCAGTTGAATCATTTCAGAAAGGGCGACCTTTAGGATTCAGGGAAGAGTGATTCAATACAATAAGACTCACACAGACTCTCAACATAAAAGCATGTACCAGCAGCTGATAACTAACCAGAAATGAGACACTTAGAACATAAGAACATAAGAAAGTTTACAAACGAGAGGAGGCCATTCAGCCCATCTTGCTTGTTTGGTTGTTAGTAGCTTATTGATCCCAGAATCTCATCAAGCAGCTTCTTGAAGGATCCCAGGGTGTCCGCTTCAACAACATTACACCACGAGGTCGGCTGGCCACTTTGGCATCTTAAAACACCACATTTTCTGAGCTGACCGTCACAAACTGGACATTCTCAAGAACACCCACCCCAGCTAATGAGGGGCCCAACTAGCATCTTTAAAGTTTAGTTATTTTCATCGTGGCTAAAATAACAAACTCTTGAACACCGTAGCTTGGAAGAATATAACAAAACACACACGCACGCACGCACGCACACACAAACACACACACGCACGCACACACGCACGGACACAAACACGCACGCACGTACGCACGCACACACGCACACGCACGCACGCACGCACGCACACAAACACGCACGCACGCAGGAACACACACACACACAAACACACGCATGCACGCACGCACACACACACACACACAAACACATGCATGCACACACGCACGCACACACACACACACAAACACATGCATGCACGCACGTACACACACACGCACGCACACACGCACACATACACACAGTACAAAAGTAAATGTCTGTGTCATCCATACAAACTTGGGGTACTCTAGAGCCTAGGGGCTTAAGTTTTGAATAAAGAAGATCCCTGGTTCAAATGTCACTGGAGAAGTTTGTTTGTGGCGTAGTCAATTCAACTGATGGACAATTTGTTTCAGTATTTCCAAGTTTCTATACTTCTTGGAATGATTTTGAAAAGGACAGAGAGAGATTAACAGATGGACACTTTTAGGCTGCAAGCCCCAATGTGACCAAACATTTCCTCGCTCCTGTATGTGGAAAACACTGCGTTTATTTAAGTGCTGGGGGCATCCTGAAGCCTGATGCTTGTCACAACCTGAGCAATTAAGATAACAGATAACAGAGACACCAACAACCAAGGATAAATGAACCACCCTAAAACTTAACGCATAGATATTTTGAATGCCAGAAAATATCAAATGTAGGGATATCGCAGATTCAAATGACAAGTGTCAAACGTGTAAACATGCTGTTTATCATTCATGAATAAACTTGTTTTGCTATGAAACTAATATGAACTATGAATATGCCTAAAGGAATTGCAACAAACGGCCATAAGAAAAAGCATAGTCTATATTCATTAATACTTCTAAGTAAAGAATTCACAAACACACCTTCAAAATGTAGTGTTATTTTCTGGGCTATCTCTTTGAGAAGAGTGAAAGGGTTAGTTAAGCTGCACTTGCCTTCCTAAACATATTTGGGTGTGGGTGTCAGGAACCCGATTTGCAAACCTGCACAGAGAAAACAGTTCAAAACACGTTCAATTTCAGCATCACAGTTTATTTCTCTAAACAACAACTCAGACAGCTCTGAATGCGTCAAGCAATACATTTTAAATACAAAAAGAAATGCTTACAGTCCAGGACACAAAAAGGAATGCGCAGCGTTTACTGTGCAGAACTCGGAGGACGCCGTGTACAGTAAAGGTTCGCACATCCTGTGAAGCACCTGTCGGTTCTGCCATCTACCACGGGCAGCGGGGGGGCTGTCTGTCTGATCAGCGTTCAAACTAAAGCAGGGCTGCTGAATCTTAGTGGTTACATCGGAACACGTCAATGCGGAGAATTCACCACGTTGCGCGCCTCTTAGAATGTCCTCTCACAAACCCGTTATTTATTACAGCAGCCACGTAGGGGCTCATACATGAGAGTTTAAAGTGAGATCGTCTCGAAAGGCGGTTTGTGGGTTTATCACAAGGAGAAATGTGCTGTGATTTTACAGTGAACCCTTCAAACACTGCGCCGGTCTTCTCTTTTATAGCGAGCTATGTACATGGTGGGACTGGTGCGGATATTGCCGTATTTAACATGCAGTAATATTAGAGTGGACTGTGCTATAGTGCGGTTATTACGCACAGTCGATTTTAGATGTAGCACAATCAATTAATACTGCAAATGGACAGAGTTCTGCTTTCAAAGTTCCTATTCAAAACACAGCAGTATTACTGCGTAAATTACATGAGTTTAAGTGCATTCGGGAATACACACAATTGAATATAACAATACAATATATCCAGTACAAATACAGCTGTATAATTATGGAAAAGAGACAAACTAAATAGCTATGGCTATATACATTAATTCATAACTGAAACCCCGCAATCTTAATTGCGTGAATAAACGGGTGGTAAATGCTGGTAGGTACCTTATAAACGAACAAACAGTCGATGGTTTATTAAAAGCGTTTCTTTTACATGTCAACAAAATGTCTCTAAGTCCTTGGTTTATTATACGCCGATAAAAACATATATCAAAGTGTTTTTTTTCTTTTTCTTTTTTCTTCTTATTCTTCTGAAAGTCTACATTTTAAGTTCAGTTGTTTTGTTTTTGTATTGTTGCTTTTAAAAAATGAAATCGTTTTTTTTGGTTTTTGTTTTTTTTTTCCGTTGTACAAATCTTAACTTCGTGAAATGTATTCTATCTTGAGAACAGGTAGAGAAAGTTGGATGATTCTTCAAGTCCAGTATGTGGTTGAGACGACACGTGGATTCAAAAAAATTAAAAAATAATTAAACGTAATTTTTTTTATCATACTCCCCGTTCTGAGCCGCTCTGATTGGCGGCGCGTATTTGACCGCATAAGAACTGGCCCCTCTTTGGGGACAAGAGCAACAAAGCATCCCTCCTCCGACGAACAGAAGCGCTGTCGCCGCCCAGCCGATGTACAGAGCGGCTCCCATCTCTCGCTTCATCGGTGAGGGGACTTGAGGGTCGTAGAAATCCACGATGATTCTGTGGGCCATCCAGCAGAGAGGTATCAATAGTAAAAAGCCGCTGACGATGTAGGTCACTCCTCCCGCGTTCACGATTCTCACCTTGGACCCTTCGCCTTGGATGCAGTTGGTGCACTGCGCCCCGGCGATCGTCACCAGCAGCCCGAAGACTCCGAGCACTGAGGAGATGATGGTGAGGGCGCGGGCTGCCTGCAGGTCCCGGGTCAGGGACAGCATCGAATCGTGCGTCTTGCACTGCATCTGCCCCGTGCTCTGGACCACGCAGGTCATCCACAGACCGTCCCAGACCGTCTGGGCCAGCACAATATTGCCGTCAATAAAGGCAGTCACTTTCCACATGGGTAGCCCGCAGGCCAGCATCACCAGCAGCCAGCCAATGACACACAGTCCCAAGCCAAACACTTCCAAAACTGCAGAAACCATCTTCCAATAACTTTTGTTATAAATATATATATATAAACAACACAAGTCTTTTTCTGTTGTGAAGTAGCGGTTCTCCCTCTTGCTTTTTCTCCTTGCTTGAAAAGTTGAGTTGCTTATCTTACCGGTACATAGATTTCTGTTTTCTTTGTCTCTCACTGTCTGGGTTGTAAATTCAAACTGACGTGTGGTTTAGTTCTATAGAACCCCACAGTATTTAGCTTTTTGGGAGAAAGTATCCACCAGTGAGCGAGCTGGAGGAAAAGAGCAGCGGACCAATCAGGAGCTCGACGCACCCGTGGCCAGCCAATAGCGAGAGAGAACCGCTAGATGAAAAGAGACAAAGGGAAAGCGACGCGGCGTTTCTTATAAACAGTTAGCTGCCTTTGAATTGGGACGGGACGGGCAAAGAAATACAGCCTGCCCGGAATTTACTCTGCTTTAGAGAGCGCTCCTGGGCTGCTTCACACCAGAATCAGGAATGCATTGTGTGGCGTGGGCTTTGTGTAAAATAGGATATTTAAAAACAAGAAGCAGCTGCATGTATATTTATTGGGGGTAAAATCAACGTAACTAAGCAATTAAAGATCCACTTTGTGGAATATGTAGCATTAAAAAATAACACTTTATTTTGAGTGGCATGAATGCGTATTTAATTGATATGCAATAACCCGTTTATTGAAGTTCAATGTTATAACACAGGCAATAGCTACTAGATGTGCAATTGGGTGCGCGTGTGCTTCCACCAGTACACTGCCATTGCAATTCTGTGCAAATATTCTACATGCATGTTGAGTAGATTTTTTAAGACTTTCCTGTAGTGCAAATAATATTTAAGACTTTAAAAACCTGCTATATAAAACATGGTAAATGCTTAAAATACAGAGTAATGCAATGGGGCAGTCAGGTTTTCTAACTGTTAGTGTTTGAAACTATGCTGTGATATTTAAAGGATAGTGCAGACTTAAGAAACGCCACTTTTGTGAACTAGAAACACTGATTGTAATCTCACAGGTTCTTAAACTGCCCGTGTGGTGCTCTGCAGAAAGGAAGCCTCGAGACTCCAGCACTGTCTGAAAAACAAAAAGAATCGTGACCCCTAGTACTGATTCACTTGATGGATTATCTGTAATTATGCCCATGTGGTAAAACAAATATGAATCATAGCTGAAAATTGTGTCTTAATTAAGTTATCTAATAATTAACTAGAAACACAACCAAGCAAGCACGAGGCCTACGGTATCCGCACTGTATGCTGTCTATTAAAGGGCTGCTTGCCTTAAACACAGAGCACAAACACAGCTCCGGTTGTTATGTACAGCTCATTTCATTTGGAAGCTGGAGAGTTAGAGTCTGGGGATCTGACAGAGTTCGCTCCAGTCAGAACTGGTTTCCCGTCAGCTCGCCCTGTACCCCTCATCACGTGTACGTCACGATTGTTCAGTAAACCAAACATATAAACAATGTAGTTCCTGGGCCGTTCATCACGTAGCGGTGCGCACGCACATGGAGCTGGACGGAATCGCTTTCCTTTCCTTTCCGCCGTCATTAGGGATATGCATAATATCACGCAATAGTAATTACAATGATCTTCAATCGCTGAAGGGGTAATGAGGTGATCTCCAAGGAGTCGTCTGTTAACTCGTAGCAGCCTCCTGCAAGAACGTTGCAGAAGCATCAACAAACAGAGCCACCGCTGAAGCAGCTGTTTTCCACCAAGTCAACTTTTATCGTAAATATTAAAAAAAAAACAATAATAAAAACAATACAAAAGTAGGAAACATCTGGCAATATTGCTTTACCAGCTGCTACCTGCATTTTTTTTTTTTTTTTTTTTTTTTTTTTGCAGGGGTAGAAGGATCTGCTTTGTGTAATGTTTTGATATTCATACCTTCAGCAATTCAGCATCACACTGACAAGACACCAATTTATGCTACGATTGTAAGAATAGTGAAACGGAACCAGTAGCGTAGAGCGCACTGGTAAGGGGACTGCATAGGTAAAATATGACTGCTCTGGTACAAGCGGACTGCGGTAATGCAGCGCAGACACCAAAGCCCAATCAATCAATCAGTGAATATTTATCCAGATGAGTCCATTGAGAACACATTCTCATTTACAATGACGAGCTGGCAAGAGGCTCACACCACCAAACACAAGAAATACGGAGTTTAAAAAAAAAACAAAAACATAACTAATCATAAAACAGAAAACTCCGCAGCAACTCCGCAGGTACAGATGTCAAAACCAAAGAGCGCGGCCTCTTTTTGCTTTCCAGGACACCTGGTGCTACAGGAACTTTTTACAATATCATTTTGATTTATTTTGTATTTAGTAAGAATGCTGCCATCAATAACTGAACTCTAACACAGGGGTATGTTTAACATTTAATATTGGATTCTCTCTCTTTGACATTATAGGCTGTAAAAAAAATAAAAAAATAAATAAGCCAAGCTAATTGAAACAGCTCTCCAGATCCAGCGTGTATCCGTCTTTTAAAAAGCCTGTCAGCCGCAGAGGAGCTGTATAATATATTTCTTAATTGCACATGACCGTTCCAGAAAACAAGGTTCAGCATTTTTTAGTTCAACAGCAAGCCAGAATCTACAGGAAATGTAGTGGAACATTCTCGCTGCAGCCGTGTCTATTTCAATCCAAAATCCACACAGCCCTGAACAAATGCCTTCCTATAATGTCAGTGCATGCCAACCCCGAATGAATTGCGTTCTGAATTGCCGGCTCCTTGTTCCTCGGTGCCGAATACGCAATAGCGTTGTTTTTCGATACTTCACCGTGCTGCTCACGAAGAGTTTATACAATGACTGTACTTTGAAACAAATAGCACAACTAAAAACAAACAACCTCGGTAAACATCTGAGATTTGTGTTTTTGTAAGAGTTATTTCTCTTCCAATCGAAATTGTGTAAATTGCACCCTGTGGGAAATAGCAAAATGCATTGCACTTTATTGAACATACATTATAATTATTTTATTGTTCAGGTTTGGAGCAGGTGGGACTCATGTCCCAGTAAGATTAGCTGTACTGTTAGTTTTCATATTTCACTTTATAAATATACAATAATAATACATGTAAAATACAAGCTTAACTTTATACATTTCAAATCTAGTATGGATGGTGTAAAATGCCAGCCGATTCGCACCCATCCAAGAAGCTCTGCGCCTCTCATCATGGGGATATATCAGCTTGCACCCTACAATAGCACCTGCATACTGGGGGGCCCGCTTCTTACTCATTCTTAAAAGGATACATTATGAAATATTATTAAATAAAACCCGAGGGACTAGAACAGATTTAGTTGAGCTAAATACAGCTTCAATATTTCTAGAACAAAGGCGTTAATGAGAATGCGCGCTACACCCTCCATATTAGCTCGGACGTGTCTATACTATAGTCTCGATGGTCTCCGCTCCTCTTGAGCATGGAGCTGAGCACTGTGGGATAAGGGCGGATTACATCAGGGAGGTTCCGGATTCCTGACAGCGGCCTGGGATTGAGTACCGACAAGCAGGAACAGCTCCATTCAACATTATTTATAACTTTACACTAAACAGAGGTAAGCGATCTCATTACACACACTGAAGAAGATTTCATATGTGCCATTCGTGCGGTCAGAATGCCGAGTCGCGGAGCTGACCGGATAGTTACATTAAATAAAAAACAGAAGGATACTTCTTTGGAAAAGTTAGCTGATTTAGAATACTTTGTTCCGAATCGGATTAAGTTGTGTGTTTTAAAACGAAACTGCAGATGCAGTTGTTTGTATTACTCGCATTGACTAAATTAGCAATAGTTTGACGGTACAAAAAAACCGATTGTAAATTATTGGAGGATTTAGTTTAGCCGTAGTGTAGTTCTTGTTGGGTGTGGGTATTTTTTTTTTAACAGGAAGTTCCCGTCTACCCCCTTTACTGAAATGCTGCCATTTGTCAAAGTGCTAAACAAGAACAACGTTTTCACAACACTGTGTGTACAGATATGCCTCAAGTGAGAGCCCGCTGCGCGTAGGATACTGTAGCGAATCAAAATGAAGTCACACTTCGCAAAAATGTTGCTGGCAGTAATTCGCTACCGTGCTTTGTAAAGTTTGAATTAGTTTGAGTGATAAGGGCGGGGCCCGGGCATTATTCCGATTTGACCAAAGTAGTGTATCATTTTGAAACTGTATATGAACACAAAAAAAAATCGAAAAACATATTTTCGTATGATTTCGGGGCATTACCGAGAAGTGTTTCGTAAGGGGTTAGTTAAAGCATTTTTAGTACTGACGTTCCCCAGCCTCTTTATGTTACCGGATGTTTATTTGTTTAAGCTCTGCAAACTGTTTTTCTGTTTTTTTTTTGTGTGTGTTGTTCAATAAAGCATTAAGGAAGCGCTCGAGTGTGTGTGAGACATTACAACGACATGGCTGTGCGCCACTATTGAAATATTCAACTGAGATTATTTAAAATTTTCTGGATGCTTCTAACAACTAACAAACTTACTCTGGCATCCTACCCATCTGATTGCAGTAAGAAGAAAAACAATATATTAACACTTTATTGAAATAATATCGGGGCCAGGCCGGAGTGTAACGATTCGTTGTGTATCGATGAATCGCGATACTTTCTTTAGCGATATGTCGCATTTTAAGAGAGGTGTCGATCGTTTGTATTGCAACACAAGACCAGTAGCACAACATAGCTTATTGTAGTTCACCCAATGGTTCTAGTCCATCATTAAATGATCATTTGGTCTTATTAATCGTCATAAAAGCAATCAGCGACCTCCCATCCCTGTTGATTCATTGAGATATTAGGCAGTCATGGGGCTGCCATGTGCAGACGCCCTGGAACAATTTCTAAAGTGGGGGTGCTGAAAGCATTGAACAAAACTGTACCCCCTGTATATGATGGCTGCCGCACCCCCAGCGCCCCTGGATTTGTGTATAAAATAAATGTTGACCACCTTTTGAATCAGGAAGCAACCAGCTGGGAGGCAGAAAAAACAGTGCGAGTGGGTAATGGGCTTCTGTAAACCACATGTAGCCTGTTTTTAGTCTGATTAAAGGCTGATTACATTGTACAAATGTTTAGCAAACCCCCCGCTTCAAGATCTGCGTTATTTAAAACTATTTAAAAATAATAATAATACATGTAAAGAGCTCCCATGTTTTTCTAGTTGGTCATTGAAATCATCTGACGCATAAGAGACACCGCGATTGGAAGAGAGTTCCAAGCAGCCAGCAGAAAACAACCGCTGTGTCTCCACTGAGGCGTCTTCAACCAGGCAATGCATTGGGGAAGCTAAAACAGTCCTCATTCCCTGTTACAAAATGCTTTCATTAGCAAGTCAACCACCACGAGCAGCATCTGAGCATCTTAAACCAAGCATTGTATTAGTGAAGCTGGCGAAGGATGGGGGAAGCTACAGGCAGTTTCTTAAATTATAACACCGTATCGTGTTACAGGGCAGCCCCGGGTTTTTTCAATCCTTGTTGGTGTGAAAAGGATGGTGTGTAAAGGTCAGACCTTTGGTGTTTGCTTTGAATTTTCCGCCTGAAAACGCGTATACCCTGGGATCACTCACCAAGCGTATCATTGCTTCAGTGAGGCGTTTTATTACTAGGAAAGGAGTCAGGACGGGCCGGCACCTTCATAATCAATCAGCCCTTTCCATCGCCAGCTGGGCTCAGCGTCATATCATTCCCTCAGAGAAGCTCAGCCTGTGATCAGAGACCCAGTTCCACAGTCCCAGCGTTTGCCCCTATGGGCATATCACAGCCTGTGTGCTCTTCCTCCTCACAGGTCCTGTCTCTTGGCTGTCGTCAGAATGTCTCAATCCGGAGAGAAAGGGAAGGTGGGTGAGGTACCTGATTTACTTGTATCAAATTATTTCTCTTACAGTCCACTCTGTAACAGATGCAGTCCACTCTGATACAGTCCACTCTGTTACTGATAAAGTCCACTCTGTAACAGATGCAGTCCACTCTGATACAGCCCACTCTGTTACTGATACAGTCCACTCTGTTACTGATGCAGTCCTCTCTGATAAAGTCCACTCTGTTACTGATGCAGTCCACTCCGATACAGTCCACTCTGTTACTGATGCAGTCCACTGATACAGTCCACTCTGATACAGTCCACTCTGTTACTGATGCAGTCCACTCTGATACAGTCCACTCTGTTACTGATGCAGTCCTCTCTGATAAAGTCCACTCTGTTACTGATACAGTCCACTCTGATACAGTCCACTCTGTTACTGATACAGTCCTCTCTGATACAGTCCACTGTGATACAGAAGTTTAGTTTTTTAAAGCTCATCAGTTGTTGCCTAGTAAAGTGTGCTGCTTTCTTCAGTTTCCAGAAGCTGCTGGGTATGTGGGCTTTGCTAACTTGCCCAACCAGGTACACAGAAAATCAGTCAAGAAAGGCTTCGAGTTCACCTTGATGGTAGTTGGTAAGTCCTGCTTTTTAGTGTCGTTGCTGCGGTTTATATTTCTTATTGCCCTCCCATATCTATAATGTTCTCTTTGCAATGATCTAAATGTGTTGTATGTAGCACTAAACATGCATACATGCATTTGTGGACGCTCCCGTCCACCCTGTAAGTAAATGAGCTTGTGTCCTTTTCCTCCTGACAGGCGAGTCGGGTCTAGGGAAATCCACCCTCATTAACAGCCTGTTCCTGACAGACCTGTACCCAGAGCGCTACATTCCCGGAGCTGCAGGTAAGCACGTTCCTGCTCCGCTCTTCCCATTGAAACTCGAGGGACTGTGTGTGCTTAGGGCAGGGGCGTCCAATCTCGGTCCTGGAGGCTCCATTCCGCTCCAGGGCTAAAATGAGATCATGAACTACTGCAGGGTCTGGATGGAGGTTTAATCGGTTCAATTAAACCATTTAGAACAGGGTTGGAACAAAGACCAGGAGTGGAAGGGACAACTTTGGCCGATGTAGACCGATGAAGATCCTTTGGCTGCTGTGTGCCACGACTCAAAACAAACAAACCCCATTCATGACATCAGCATTACCACGTTGAGTTTCTGCCGTGCTTTATTCTCAATAATGCCTGACCTGCTCCCCTCTCAGAATCCCCTTCCACTGCACTTCCCAGTGTAGCGGCTGGACGTGCTGTAAGGGGTTTACTGACTGGAGCTGGGGCGTCGCTTGTCTTTTCCAGAGAAGATCGAGCGGACGGTTCAGATTGAGGCGTCGACGGTGGAGATTGAGGAGAGGGGAGTGAAGCTGAGGCTCACTGTGGTCGACACGCCAGGCTACGGGGATGCGATCAACAGCCAGGACTGGTGAGTGTTGGAGCCGCCCGGCCCGTAACATCCACACGCGTGGAAATGAGCAATATCCAGACTGGAACCTGGTCAAATACAATGGGCCCTGGTGATTTCACGGTTAGGCCAGGCTGACTTTGAATTGTACATGTACAATGTTGTGTGCAGATCCTTAACCCTTTCATGCATGACGGCCTCACATGGAGGTGGATGAGCCCAATGGGAGAGATGAAAAATGTATTGAAACCACGGAAGCTGCGGTAGTTTCCTACTGGAAAGGGAGCAGGAGAGGGTTAAATATTTATTTAAAAGTGAAATTGCAAGAAGGAAGCCTGATGGAGAAGGGTCATGCTGGGCCCCTTACTTCAGAGCATCTGCTGACGGGACAGATTGTTCTTCCTGCAGTCCTCGAGGGGTGAATCGGCAGCCCCTGTCCCATGCGGAGTGTGAGGGGGCAGGAGAGCAGAGAGCCACTCTGAGCTCCCTCTCTGCAGCAGCGCTCCCAGCTTCCTGCCCTCGGTCTTCTGAGCTGCAGGGTTCCTAGGCAGGGCATTGTGTTGCACTCTCAGCTTCCTGCTGATTGCGTGTTTATTCCTTTGGGGCGAGTCCAACAGTCATACAGGGCAGTTATTTTGTTTCTTTGTCAAAACAAGAAGTCGCCCCCACCCCCCCACCCACCCCCATCCCGAAGTCACTGCTTATCCAAACTCATTTATCTGTTCTGAGCAATTTACTATAATTTTAGCATGTCAGTAATTTTAGGAAACGCGATTAAAAACGTATTAGTCACTGTTTTGTAATGAAGACCACTCCAAATTGTCAAATTAGTCTGTTGATTTTCCACGTCAGAGATACTTGAGATTCCCCACAGGCTACAGTCGGGACCCCAAGTTAGTATTTTATGCAGCAGAAGCTGGTTGACATTGTATATATAAAGAGTCAATACCATGATGCCCGATGGGTTAAATAGACAGCAATTTTAGATCATTACATCATTAACTAATAGAATAAATTACATCACAAGCACATTCATAGATTTAAATAGAAATAAATGTGTAGTTGCCATGGCATCAAAATCCTAGAAGTATTGTTTGTTTTCAAACACACTTTCCCTTGACAAAGGCTATATATATATGTGTATATAAAAATGTAAAAGCCCTGATGGACGCTACACTTTCAGTGGAACAAGTTCCAGATTGTAGTGTGATCTTCCCTGTTACATGCCTGTCTGCCTCTGCCAGCTGTGACGCTGGCCGTGCTGGTGTGAGTGCGTGCGTATGGTGTGTGTGTGTGTGTGTGTGTGTGTGTGTGTGTGTGTGTAGATATTAGTGAAGCCACCTATTAGGTTCATTACTAGGGAACACACACATCGTAGTCTTCATGTGTAATAACAGCTTCTCGAAAGAGGATTTAGAAACTCCAAATTACTACCGGTCTGTCTAGACATGCAGCAGCCAGTTATTTGGTGTCTGCTTGTAAGGTTTTCTAATCTCGTGCTACTGATTTTTTTCACAGATTAAGAGTTAGACTCCATTCCTTTACATGTGATTTATAATTATCATTTGCTGAGTTGTTGTTCTCAGTGGGGTGAGGTGATCCAAGTGTTGATTACAAATCGGGATTTTCCTCTCAGCTAAAGAAATGTGTCTTTAGACTTTCATTTCATTTTTTTTTAATTCCCAAGGCTGGTATTTCTTCCCAGCTTTCTTTGACTGGCTTTGAGCTGGTTTGGAGCTGGCCACGTTGTGTGACCATGTGTCTGTGCTTCGAGAGAAATCATTTGGCACTCTGACTTTTCAGCTGTGTTGGATCCTCCCGTTTTGTTACCTGAGGGCCATCGATAGTGTCAGGTGATTCCTCTGGGATCAGGAATTGCACCCACTTGGTCTAACATGGCCTTCTCCAACACAAGTGGAGCAGTGAGTGATGTAGAGGACCCTGCATTGCACACACCATCATAAGAACACACTTTGAGTGCTAGTTCTGCTTGTATTGTTTCTCCGTGTAGCCTCGCTGTTTCTTCCATTGCAGCTTCAAAACCATTATCCAGTACATTGATAACCAGTTTGAGCGCTACCTCCACGATGAGAGCGGGCTGAACCGAAGACACATCGTGGACAACCGAGTCCACTGCTGCTTCTACTTCATCTCCCCCTTCGGACACGGGTAAGAACCAGGGCTCCTAGGAGACACAGCGGGTGGGAGAGGGATTTGCTGGTATCCCCAGTCCACCTTAGGTTTGCTGTGGAAACTCAGTTTTGTTTGTGGTGGGTGAGAGAGAATGAGGATTACAGATCAGCCTTGGAGGTTTTGAGAACCAGTGGCAAGGGGAAGTAAATACATATCTAAATCTCTTTTTGTATTCAAGGTTTCTGCTAGGGGCAGATAGTGACTCATCCCCAGGCTCTGTCTGTGTCTCTCTCTGTAGCCTCAAGCCCCTGGATGTTGAATTCATGAAGGCGATCCACAGTAAGGTGAACATTGTTCCTGTGATTGCCAAGGCAGATACCCTGACCCTGAAAGAAAGGGACCGGCTCAAGAGAAGGGTGAGTGTGTTGAACTCGCCTGGGTAGAACGACAACCTCATTTACTTCTTACAGCCGGGGGGGAGCTCCACGAGATGCAACGTGAACCGATCTGAATCTGAGGCTGTTCCCAGTCGCTCAGTCCAGAACGAGAGGGAGGCAGAAGGGAAATGCAATGGTAACGAAACGAGAAGAGACATGCAATATACATATGTACCGGTATGCATTGTTTCTGAACACCCCTGTATGGAAATAATTAATTACAGGTGGGGTTGAGGGTCAGTCTCTTTTTAAGCTGAGGGAACATGAAGCTTGAGACTGGGTTTGAGCACACTGCATGGCACACCAGCGGAGACTAGGGGTTTGATACAGTAAAGTTACCTCAAACTAGTTCTCCCGGTCTCCTAGAACCAGGTTTCAAGCCTTTGTTGCTCTACCTATATTTTTTTTAGTTTACAGCACTGTTTCAATCCAGCTGCTTCCTCCAAGCCCCCTGTCCTCCAGGTGTTTGTTTTTATGCAGAGCGGGGGCCCGGACAATCCGACCCCCCCCCCTCGACAGCATGGCCAGGTTCCAGACTCCTCCTTTCATCTCCCTGCATGCTAACAAAGGGCTCTGGAACTTAAAAGTGTGCTTCTGTATCGGAACAAAACCAAATAAATAATTAGCCACTGGACGAGACGAGATTGTGCAAATCGGATTTCCTGACAGCGTGACTTCATTTCTCCCACATTGAACTTCAGAGGGATTGGTACTAACCGGGTTTGCTTGGGTTAGTTTTGTTTCTTTTTCTTTTCTCATGAAACAGATCTTTATTGAAACAATATTCAATGTGAAAGACTTTAAAGGGCAAGGTGTTTATCAAACCCGTGGGACGCAGGCACGCACATCCACCAGAGACACACAGCCATGAGACCTCTATACCGCCACGGATTTAAAAAGCTTATTTAATTACAATAAAAATTACATTAAAAGTACCTTGTATTAGATTGAAATTGGTGCATCGAAAAATGTGCAAATACAAGTTGGCATGGAGGTGCAGATTGTTTATAAATGAATAATGATAATTCATATTGTGTTTGTGTAACAGGTGCATTCAAGGTCCAAACTGTTCTCTCTGGTGGCGTGGGGATAGGTATTGTGATATAAAGGATTGCTGGGATGGAGTTAATATACAAAACAAGTTGAATCTCTGGTTCATATGTTGGCAAGTGAAATGCAGTTCTAGTTCAACAGCAAGATCACATTGGGCTTGCCTCTAATAACACCCTCCCCCATGCGTTCTATGGGAATGGACAGCAACATTAATTGCCCTTTTATTATGAAAATGGTTTGGGAAATACATTTCTATAAAGACAGGAAGCTATAAAATCTTATCAGCAGAGTCAGGCGCTGGGTCAGTTCTTCACAGCCGTCTTTGGTTCTGCACGCGGTTTGTCTGGCTGTGTGTTTCTGAAGGGCAAGCGAAGGTTCAGGGTAACCCTTTAGCATGTGAAAAGCCAGGCGTCAAAAACATTCTTGAGCTGTTCTTTTGCGACACTCGGTTCACTTGTGAGTTACACCACGCTTCAAAGCGAGTTGGAATCAGCGCTGCTTGTCCTCACCTTCAGCAGACTGAGATCAACCCGCTTTGACGTGTGAAGAGATTTATAAATGGGGAACTGTACAGAAGCGTGATGCGTACTGGCAGCACCAGTTTGAGACTGGGAAAAGGCAGCCTTATTTTGAGTCTGATTTCTATGAGGCATGACGTGACTTTTCCGTCCTGGCTCAAAAGGATCAAGACGCTGATCTGTGGAAAGCTCTTTAAGGCCTGTTTAATAAAGCACTCTGAATTCTGATTGCCTGGAATCCTAGCGATGTCCTGGAGAGGATGCGTCTCCTAAAGGCTCGTCCTCAGATAAGGTTTTGCTCCTCTTGCTTCCCAGTGGACTTTCCCAAATGTTTTGTGTAAACTTCTAGCTAATTCCCATAGTATTGTCGCAAACATCCTGCAATTTACAAGCAGTTATCAGGAAATCTTCTTTTACTGAAAATGGCTCGATTACACTGCTTACATCAACACCTAACTGCAGAGTTCCTGTACCGTCACTCTAGGGGACGTGGAAATCGTTTTTTGGTCGGAGCTGGCACAATATTGGACATCATCCCTTGCAGAACATCCCAAGCGCATTTGCTTGTATAAAAAAGTGAAACTGTTTTGAACTGTTAGCAAGTTTCGAATCAACTTGCTTAATCCCACTTCAAGTATAACCTCTGTGTTCCCCTCTTTCGTGCAGCGCTGTCCTTTTGCTGAGTTGCATGCTGGGTGCTCCTTATTCACTGTGGTGCTCTAGAGGGGGGACCTTTTGAATGCTGTGAATTTTGCCATCTATTTGACCATTTCCCAATGAATGCTGCTTCTAAACACACACAGCCAGGCATGAACCTGAGAGTCCAGTAAAGGAAACTGCGTTCTTAACGGCATCTCTAGTCCACATTGTTCAAATTTTATTTTATTTTTTTTTCCACAAGGGAACTGATGTTCGGATTTCTTGGTTTTTCGTGGGAAGGTTAATGCTGAGAAATACTGTGCTGTACACAAGCCCCCCAGGACCGCGGTGGAGCAGTAGCTCTGTATTGTGAGCCCAGCGCAGAATGAGGCTCGCTTTCCTGTGTGTTTTGCATTGCTGCAGGAAGAGCTGTAATATTTCATTCTCTAGCGCTGCTTGTCTGGGGCTTTTTCCCGTCATTGTTTGGCTCCTGTTTATTCCTGAGGACCTTGTCAGGTCTGATGGATTTTCTTGTGTGAACAGAGTGCAGTGAGCAGCGGGGCTGAGGTTGCAGCAGCGGGACTGGATTCGGAACACTTTCCCTGCAGTCAGTTACACATGACGGATGGGGTGCTTTTGTTTCCATAACAAATCGCAATTAAATGTCCCTGCGCGTGACCCAGGGCTCGGAGGTTTATGCCCTATGTTTATTTTTCTTGGTTTGTTTTGTTGGTGGGGTGGTTTTTAGCTGTACAAAAAGTTCTGGATTGTTCATAGAAAAATAAAATGTTCCTGTACATTAACGAGCACACTGATGTATGTGAGAGCCAGACTGTATCTGGAGGGTTATTGTCTGATCTGTTCACTCCAGAGTGAAGGGAATGCTGGGTTATATGGACTGGTGCCAGGGATAGACTTTGAACCTGTTGAACTATAGTTTCTTCAGACCCCAACTCTAACCAGTGCTCTCACATAGAGAGAAGGGGGGGGGGGGGGGTCCTCATAATAGCTTATTATTATTATTATTATTATTATTATTATTATTATTATTATTATTATTATTATTATTATTATTATTCATTTCTTAGCAGACGCCCTTATCCGGGGCGACTTACAATTGTTACAAGATATCACATTAGTTTTACATACAATTACATTATTTTTTACACATTATTTTTACGGACAATTACCCATTTTTACTGTTGGTTTTTTACTGGAGCAATCTAGGTAAAGTACCTTGCTCAAGGGTACAGCAGCAGTGTCCCCCACCTGGGACTGAACCCACGACCCTCCGGTCAAGAGTGCACACTGCTGCCCCTGTAATAATACACAGTACAGAAAAATATTTGCATAAAATTGAGTGTGCAAACCACAACCCCTATAGGAGGCAGAGACTGTATGATAATTCAGGTGAGGATTGGTGCAACATCAAGACAGTTCTCGTGTTCACAGTGTAGAGTGTGACAGACAGACAGACACACAATCAGTGCACGAGGGTCCCAGTGTAGAATGTGACATACAGACAGACACAATCAGTGCACGCGTGTCCCTGCTTCTTTAAACAAGGACCTTGCACACACTGCTCCAGAATAAGTCGAGTGTTTCTGAAGTGAATATCGTGTCCAGGTGAAGTTGTGTCTGAGGTGACACCTCTTTAGCATCGCTGCCCTGCAGTGTTCCCCGTTCGTTCAGCGCTTGCCTCTTTTTATCCACAATTAAGCTCCTGTCCGTGGCTGCTGTGTTCAGAAAGCAGGCTGTTCTTTTTCAATAACAGAGTACAGCTGGATGTTCCTGTTGAGGCTTGCAGGTGCTGTAGGATGTCACTGGAAGGTACAGACTCCTCTGGATTGAAATGAGTGTTTGTTTCTGTGTCGTTCACCGGCTCTCGTTTATCAGGGAGGCCTGCAGTTTTCTGAAGGCTGGCCGGAGGGATGGAGAATGCTGCTAAAGCAAGGAAGCCCAGCGTCTCCTGAGAGCAGCACACAGCTGTTAATGGCTTCCTTTCTAAAGTTCGTATTGTTCAGTGTTCTCAAATACGCTCAGGACTCTTAAGCAAAAGCTGTGTCCTGTGGAAATTGATCAGTCGATTTGGAGTGACGTGTTTAAAGGTCTATGTTCAGATAGCGATGAGGCAGGACAGCAGATCATGCAGCCGACCTGAAGGAAGGTGTCAGCTGGGTCACATAGCTGTTTGAGAGAGAATAAAAGAAAGTCTCCCTGCATGTTTTATTTTTAATAAGCAGAGTGCGTGCTTCACATGACATGCAACCAACATAGAATCAGAATGGGGTGTTTTTTTTTTTGCATTCTGTGTGTTTTTTTGATTTCGGTCAGGCTTTATTGACCTTTACCAAGTTTTCAGAAGCCTGGTTTGGGAGTGGGGGTGTCTTTTCGCTGCCTATTGTCCTGAGACCGCAGTGGAAACATGAACGTGACCCTGCTCAGACTGTCCTGGTTATTTTAACTTTTAAAACAATAAATAGAAGGTTTCAGCTTTTCTTTGAAGTGATCCTTAAAATAACAGGTTCCCCGGAGAGGACTGGCGACTGCATTTGAACGTCGTCGTTAGAATATTCTCCAGTGCAGCCCATTGCAGAGGCACAGTAACGTGGAACTGCATCGCGGGTCAGCCATGCGATGTGCAGCACAAAAGCACACTGGGGATCACCAGCCTCCGAACCTCTGGACCGTTTATTCAACAAGTCGAATTGTAGGGGTTTGGGAATGGCAGAAGTCAGTTCGGCAACAGCATCCGTTCCGTTCATGCAGGACGGTTCCAGTCTGAATGTGTGCGTGTGTTTCCACCAGAGACTCCCAAACCCGTGTCACATGTGACCTGAGCTGGTTTCAAACCAGGGACCTTGGAGGAGAAGTGAATGAGAACACTGCCTCTTCTAGCTCCTGTAACCTGATTGGGTGTTTTTGTTTTTGTTTTTTTTTATGGAGTTTAAAGATAAATGAATAACGTATTGAAGAGGATGGGGAGAGGGCGGGATGAAATTGTCCGTTGTGTTGATCCGTCGCCGTGGTGACGGTAAACTCCTGCATGCCCACCCTGTGAATCGGTCGGACCGGCAGGCAGTGTTTCTGTTTAATTACATTGTACCCTGGAGCTGTGCCAGTCCGGGGCAGGGCTGGTCCCCACTCCCCACTGAGGGGAGCCAGGCAGGAATGTGTGTGGGGGGGGGGGGGGATTAGTATTAAACACACCAGTGTTTAATACCCCATAAACAGACACAGACTTTGAACCATTTTTAAACAGATTATCCCGAATCCCAGTGATCCGCGTTAAAGAAAACAGAAAACTTTTTTTTTTTTTATTCCTTATCTTTGTTTTGATCCCCAGATGTACACAGTTGCTGTCACTGTTAGTTTTAGTTTCAGATTTAGTTTATTTGAAAGTTTACCCGTGAGTTTTGCAGAACAGGGAGGGAGGGGGGGGGGGGGGGGGGGGCGGTCTGGCACAAGATAAACACAAACGGTCTTACTTCATACATCAATACGAAGGATTGCAGATGCACAGCGGCACAGGGCTCTGAACAGAGAGAAATGTCAAAGAACTGATTTGAAATAGTTTGTGTCTTCTAGATGTTTATGTACGGACACACGCAAGGTTAGCTGCTGGTCTTCCATGCTGCTAAATCACTCTGCTGTGTTGTTATCCTCTCCAGACCTGCGTGCAGTTCAAGTGTAGAGCTTGCATTTCCACACCAATGAATGGCTTTGGATTAAGAAAGCGTTCAAACTGGAGCTTCCAGAGCCTTGGTTTGTCCAGTTAACTGAAACAGGCAAAAGATTAGTCTCTGCTTTCTCTCGTCTCTCAGACACTAAATTAAGAGAGAAAGAGAGAAACAGGGACAGTGTGACCTGTAAGAGTTAAGCCTTCTCAATCTCAATTCTAAAATCCACCTCTAGCTACCCTATATAGGAAATTATATGTTTCTTATTTTAAACGCAGCCTTACAGTGCAGCAAAACATGCCTAGGCACATGCAAGCTAGGATTACATGTAACAGCGTTTAATAATGCAGCAAAATCCGCCTT
Organism: Acipenser ruthenus; assembly: GCF_902713425.1. Taxonomy (NCBI): domain Eukaryota; kingdom Metazoa; phylum Chordata; class Actinopteri; order Acipenseriformes; family Acipenseridae; genus Acipenser; species Acipenser ruthenus. The sequence continues at coordinate 1,922,313 of NC_081209.1, forward strand.
CACAGAATGAATTCCCTTTACCTGCCTCGTTCAGCATCCACGGTTTATAGAAGTATCCCTGGTGCACACGTACAGTGTCGTGCTTTTACTATTTGCAGGGCTTGCTGAGGCTGCGTTCCTGTTTTCACACTGTCCTGCACTTTCACTGAGTTACTGATCAGGTGTTGAGTTTGTGGCTCTTTATCGAAAGCGCAGAACAATGCAGGGTACACTCCTGGCTGGATGGATGGCAGAAAGGGGTCTGGGTAGCAGAGCAAATATTATTGTAATGCTGTCACTTTAATTGTGTCATGATTATATTAGAGTTCAGTCTGTCTTTTTAAAAAGTTTGCGATGTATTGGTTTGCACAAAAAAAAAGGGAGGAAGGAAAACAGGAAGCTTTTTTATAGATGTGTTCTATCTTAAGAATTTCCTGTAAAACAGTTTTAAAAAAAATCATTTTAAAAAGCATGGTTCACCCTACAGTACCCCATTCCGTTATTCTATGGTTTACCCTTTTGTTAACTCTGCAGTCCTGTTGAAGCATGAAATCCAGTGGAAGACGTGAATGCAATCAAACTGCAGAGCAGCCATGCGAATCCACAGGAGGGTTTGTTATTCACGGGATTGTTTGTGAAATGGAATGCATTTTTGGGCTCTGAAATGATTGACGTGAAGACCACTGTATATTTGACATCAGTAATCTGTCATGCCTTCAGTAAAGGACTGTTTTGTTTTTCTGACATCATTCTGGTGCTTAATTACAGGGAGGGACCGGATGAAGTAACTTCACTCCCACCAGTCTCCTCATGTCTGAAGGGACAGCTGTTTCTCATCCTTCATTTCAAAACACAGAATCGCGTTCTTTTATAGCTAATTTTGCTTCAAATTAAGAAACGTAGTACTGCCCAGTGACCTAGACTGTCTCGCAGTGTGAGTTTATTTTCTCTGGACAGCACTCTGTAATGAACCCGGGACAGACGCTGTCCACAGTTTATTTTCCCATTGGGATGGCCATTCCATGCCAGGAGGCAGGAGAGGCTTGCTCCCCTCGCTCTGCTCCCCGCTTGTGTTATTTGGAATTGCTTGTGGTGGAAAGCAGCTGTGGTAATGGGCTGCAGAATGGTTTATACCTGTGCTATTCGGCAGGTTTGAAAAGTCTCTCCGCTGCCGTTTCAGATCCTGGATGAGATTGCTCAGCAGGGGATCCGGATCTACCAGCTCCCGGACGCAGACTCGGACGAGGATGAGGAGTTCAAGGAGCAGACCCGAGTCCTGAAGGTGAGAGAAGCCGTTGCAGGAGCGGGGAGGGAACTGCACTTTGATTCCGTGTGCAGTTGAGCACCCGAGGGTTCGGTTCAGTTCTTCTAAACCGTGCTGGATCTGAACTGGGACTCGCTGTGCAGCTCAGGAGCTGACACACAAAGCAAATCCCTCTCTCCACGCTGCAGTCATGTATACAGCTCCAGAAAAGATCACTGCACCCTAATGCCTGTTAGTGTTGATCATTCATCCTTCTGTGAAGTTACCTCCTGCAGTGTTTAGATCTCTCACTGTTTCAGATCAGTCAGGGAGATCTCCCTGCAGTTTGGTGGGGTGGGTGAGTGGAGCTCTGTGCTTGATCTTACTTCACAGGTGCTGTACAGTGCTGGGTCTGTGCATCACAGCAGCCTGTTTCAGATCTCCCTGCACAGTAAGAGATGAGTTTGGGGGGTTAGGGGTGGAGCTCTGTGCTTGATCTTACTCCACAGGTGCTGTACAGTACTGGGTCTGTGCATCACAACAGCCTGTTTTTTTTTACACAGGCCAGCATCCCCTTCGCTGTGATTGGATCGAACCAGCTGATCGAGGTGAAAGGGAAGAAGATCAGAGGTCGCCTGTACCCCTGGGGTGTGGTGGAGGTGGAGAACCCCGAGCACAACGACTTCCTCAAACTGCGTACCATGCTTGTGTGAGTCACCGGACACCCCCTGTACCCCAATACCCCCCGCACCCCGTCACATTAGAAGATACACAAGCAGTACTATTGAATAACAGTTTACACAGGAAGTATTTTATTGGTACTGAGGAAGTTACACGCTCGCCATCAATCAATAATATAAACACACTTATCATTTTACTTTAACATTACAAACACTTGTGTAGCAATAATACAAACCAAAAAAATATATAAATATTAGTTTTTCTCCAATATAAATATTAGTTTTTCTCCAATATAAATATTAGTTTATCTCCAATATGAATATTAGTTGATCTCGAGTTAGTCTTTGTCATCTTGTGTTCTGAGTTTGAGCTGCTTGAGCTGAAAGGAAGGTCAGTGAGGAGTAAGGTTGTAGAGTTTAAGACTCTTTATGGGAAACAGAAAAGTGACAATTACAAGAAACACAGGCTTCCTGCTCCCCACGAAACTGCTCAATTCCTGGTAATCATCGTGAAAATAGAAAGTAAATGATCCTTTGCCGTTAGTAACTGGAAACAATACCATAAGCTATTAGCATGAACAATCCTTTACCAGAACCGCACTGTGCGCGTGCCAAAGAGGAGCAGTAGAAATCCTTTTGCATTTTGTATTTCTCAATAACAATTTGTATGTAAGCCTAGATGGCTATGGCATTGACTGGTTTCAGTCAGGGTTTGTGAAACCAGCCGTTTCTCTCTGTTTTGGATAATCCTTGCATAAACCTCATTACAGGGAAGGTTTGTTGCTCGCTTTGTGTCCAGGAATTTATTCTGTTAAGCACTAAAATTTCCCTTGTCATCGCACAACTTTATTCCTGTGTTTGTGTGCGCTCCCAGTCTGTGTGGCGTTTGGTGTCTGAGCACAGATCGCCACCTTGTGGAATAAAAGAGGAAATACCTCCGCTGCTGAACAGTAAAAAAAACATGTGCAATGTTTATAGTGGTGTAAATTAAAGTTGCTGTTTGTTAGTTAACAGAACAGTATTAATACAGGCAGGGAGAGCCAGTGAAGCCTGGTGAGCGTACAGGACTGTGCTTCATTGACAGTTCTGCACTGGTGTGTGAATCAAGGGCATGCCTGATCAGCTGGAAGGGCAGGGAGGTTGATTATGTGTTTTCTCTTCCCAGCACACACATGCAGGACCTGCAGGAGGTGACCCAGGATCTGCACTACGAGAACTTCCGCTCGGAGCGTCTGAAGAGGCCCGGCCGGTCCACGGGGTGGGTACTGCCCTGCGGAGCCCGTTCCTTCTCTAGTACCCCTTTACCACTGGTGGGCCCCAGGCCCTAGGCCCTCACGGTACGGGTGGTTTTCCACTGGCTATTTGTCGAGCCAAGAACCAAACCGTGAAACTCCAGCCTCATATCTGCATCTGGCTCGAAGCCAGGCAGGGCTGGGGAGCGTCCCCAGCACGACTCGGTTATACAGTGGCAAAGAGGTATTAAATCACACTGCTCTCTGGCTGTCAGACTGTGTGCTGGTGATGTAAGTGTTGTGCTCTGTGTCTCCCCCTACAGGGCAGTGGAGGAGGAAGGGGTCGACAAGGACAGGATCCTGATGCAGAAGGAGGCCGAGGTGAGATTTTGGGATTCCTGTAAAAGCAGCATATGGGACCAGCGTGAATATTTAAGCAGCGCCTCAGTGTAACCCCACCCCACCCCTGCATGGTCTTAAAAACTCTAATTGTTGCTTCCTTTTTCAAATGGACCTGCTGAATGGAGAGCGATGACTGGCTGCTTAGTGTGAACTGTGAATGTTGTTTAAAACACTTCTCATAGAACTGGGATATTGAAGCTTGTTTTTTGTACAGCTGCGATCGCCCTGCATTGCTTTATGATAGCAGCATAGTTTGGATCATAGGTCAATTCGTGTTCTCAGTGGTCAGATCAGCAAGTCTTTTGTAGCTAAAACTTGCTAATGTTAATTTAAATATTATAATGGACTATTTTTACAATATACATTTCTTCAGAACAGAGACACATTTTGCACTGGTTCAGAGGTTTAGCATCCTGTTCATTTTGTTTTTTTAAACCGCTTCTTCGTATTAAACTGAAAGAATGTTTTTGGTGCCTTTGTAGTGTTAGACTTTATAGTGCCATTTCCATTTCTCACCACTGGAGGGCGCTCGTGTTCATTCTCTAATTCCACAGAATTCCAGCAAAGCCCTAACACCCAGCACCTGGAGCAATCTCAAAACCGAAACCAAAACATAAAAAAGTACCCCGTGTTCCTCGTCCCGTGAAACGGATGCCTCTGATCTGTCACGAGGGATGAGGAAACCGGATGTTTTAAAGATGCTGCGTGATTCACACTAATTGCAGAGCCGTTGGATGTGACTGCAGTGGATTTGTCATATCCTACAAATCAGGTTTCATTGTTTAGTCGTGCAGCTGGATATTTCTTTCAGCTCTTTCGTTTTCTATTTCCTCCGTCACCCCGGGTTTCTCTTAGTTTGAGTGCGGATTGAACCGTCCTGTTTTAAATCAGTCGTTGCTGTTGAGCCAAAGTGTTGGGGTCCTTTACAATGAGCCTTTTTAAAACTTTTAAAAACTTTTAAAAAGGCAAAGATTCATTTTCCTGGGCGTGTCTAACCTCCGAATCACAAGATCCATTTGCAAAGAGACTTTTTAAAACTGCCAGCTCAGATTACACAGATTACACACTGTGTAACGGCATTACCCATACACCCATAACCACGTAATCTTGCTGTGGTATAATATCTTAAGCAAAACTTGTATGATGAATATTGCACCATCCCTGGTTCATTGTTGTGTTACAGATGACAGAAAATGATCGTGTATGCAAACAGTGTAGTGGTATAGAGATCGATGTAGGTCACATGATAATATGACTATAATGTTAAGATTGTCCATGCATTGAAAGCTTCTAGTTTTATTATAGATTATGTGTGGGAGCCTTTTATTCACACGTGCAGCATGAAAGCATTAGCTGGCAGGCTGCAGTGTGTCTCTGAGTGTGCTCCGCGGGGGTGCTTGTAATGCTGCAGTGTACATGAAGATCACAGAGTCCACAGAGAGCGATGCTGCTGCTTGGACAGTATGAGCAAACCCTTTGAAAGGTGAGCGCTGGCCTGACTCTTGGGCTCCACGCGGAGCCCCTCTGTATTAACCCTGCGTGTGCTGTGTTTGTGTTTCCCAGCTGCGCAGGATGCAGGAGATGATTTACCAGATGCAGGCTCAGATGAGAATGAAGCCCGCGGACGAGTGAGGAGCCGCCTGGCGCCACGGCCCCCTGCATGATCAAACAGGTAGGGCAAGCTGGGGTGAGCTGTGCGCTTTGTTACAACTGAAGTGCCTTCAACCCAGCCACCAGCATTCACTGTGCATTTGCATTTACCACTGTGCTCCGCAAACGCCTGTGTGACTGGCCCTGATACTCAGTGTTTGCATTGGTAACCCTAAGGTGAATTTAATAATGCTGTGATGGGATCACCCCCTCCCCTCCCCTCTCCAGGGTGCCTGCTCATTCACACAGTAGGAGGATATTCTCTGCCTGTTTCGTTCTTCACTTATGTCTCTCATCTCAACCCTGTTCATTTCAACAGCAAGCAGGACCTCTTACGAGTCATTTGTTTCAGTTGTAATGCTTGTCTTGTGCACCAGATGGTGCACATTGACCAAAAAAAACCCTGTGTGAAATGAAATGCCCAGAGAAACACAGTGGGTTGTGCTCTGGCAGTCAAATACAGCTTTGCAAGTGCAATTGGTCTGTTTATAATTGTCGTACTGTGCATCACGATTCTCTCCAGACAATAACTTGCTCTGCGTGAATGTGTGCAAGTTACTTGTTGCACAAGTCAGAGCCACTCTGCTCCAAAGCTGCTGTTCCTACAGACCTCAAACAGTTGTCCTTGGTTGCCTTTGACAGTTAAAGTGAGATTCATTACTGCTTGGGTAACTCCTGTGATGAGTCCCTTGCAGATTTAAAAGGAGCCTGACAGTTTGCTCAGATTGCTGGCATGCAGTCATGTCAGGAGAGCAGTGCAGTGGGAGGCAGGGGGATCTCCACAGACCCCGTGCTCGCTCTGTCTCTCACACTCTGCGGTTCTAAAGAGCATTCTGCATATAACACCGCCTTGCCCTCTGCCTTGCAGGAGGGGCGCCACCTCCATCAAGCAATCAGGAAGCACTATATTGAGATGAGAAGGAGACGGAGAGGAGCAGTGAACAGGGCAGCCTCCAGCGTCCAGAGTCCCAGTCCTGCACCGTGTCCCCGACTCATCCTGCTGTTAGATATTAGTGCTGTGCTGGGGAGGGGGTTTCTAGGGTACATTTATATAATCTCCTATCATGTTAATGCATTAAGTGCCTACTTCTATGTTTTTAAACAATGCAGACCAATCCATTGTGTGCCAGCTTTGACTATATACAGTATTTAGCTCTTTCTGTATCTTGCCTTCACTATTACTATGACACTTCCTTATTCATTATTCTAATAGCATGTCGGGGTAACAGCGCTACACTCATTCCACTCAGTAGCGTCACGATGACTGTTTAATTTATCATTTAAAATAACTGTTGCTGTTTTATTATGCATGTGAAGTACTGTAGCGTGTATTCAAACACTTTCATAATCTTGTATTGGATAGATAGCCTTGTCAGTAATGCGTGCGCGCGCACACACGTCAGTACACTACACACACACACACACACACACACACATCAGTACACTACACACACACACACGTCAGTACACTACACACAGTGATTGTCATTGTAACGAGTGCCTCTAGACTTGTAATGTCCGTGTTGTTAGGATGTCAGGATTCTCTTGGCTCACAGTAAAGACGCAGGCTTGACAATCAGCTTCTGGTCTGGAGCACAGCTCTGGTGCTGGTAATCTGGGCACAGGGTTTGCATGCAGGAGGAGATCCAGGTGGTTCTCAGGAACACCTGAAAGCTGGACGTGTGCGTGCGTTAACAGGGGCGGCTCTTCTTGTGTGCATCGTGTGTGACGACCAGGGGCGGCCTCAAATCCTGCTCTTCAATTCCTTTTTAAAAGAATCTCCAGTTCCCTTTTAATCGATTCCAACGCCTCGTTGATCAAAATTGCAATCGACAGCATTCTGCTGAAAGGAGCTTCTCACAGTGGCAACACGTGACTTCAGTTGTTCAGTCGCTCTTAGGCAATTCAAATTGGCTTCAGATGAACAATCGCAACACTTTTTATGTCTCTAAAATATCAATTCTGATTCCTTTGAAGGAACTGGAATTGGGAATGGGTTTTAAAAAGCAATTGGAAATGGAATTGTCCCTCCTGTACCTTCCTCTCGGACGGTTTGTGTTTTTAACTGGTGTTTATGTGTGTGTTTTTGTACTAGTATTTTATCTCTGTACTATCAAACTCTGTGTGGTTTTTTTTTTTTTCTGTTTTGTCTCCTTGTTTTATTTGGTATTTTTTGGTACTTTGACACTATGGTTTTAATAAAACATTGAACAATAAAGATGTGTGCAAAACAAAAGACTTTCTTTTCTCCTGAATATCCCAGTAAGGAGTGAGTGGGAGGTGTTCTTGTGTTAAGAAATATTTCATCTGGAAGCCTGCTGTCCTTGTGTAATGACAGCATGACCTCTTCAGCCAGTGGACCAACAACATGTGGCTTTTAGTAGCGTTTTAATGGTATAAAAAGCTTAGCCGTTTTATTTAACAGTTTACCATTCCAGATGTTGTTTAGTTTACTTTTCTTAACCTGTTCTGATTCATCACGTGTTTGGGATTTGAAGAAGGTGGTATGTTCTTGGATAGATCATCTATTGAATTGAATTCATTCAGTATGCTTGGCAATGCAATCAATCAATAAATAGCAAAACAAAATAAAAACCTAATGTTATATGATTATTAAATAATAATAATAATAATGTCTGTTTTTAGTATTGCTTTACTAGTCATGTACCGAAGAGCTATAATGATATGCAGCGTCATGGTTCTGTACTGGGTTGGTGGGCGGGGCTGAGAGCTCTTGGCTCCGCCCCGCTTGCGAATGTCTGCAGCTTCTCTGGTAAGGGAGGAGAGACTCCGCTATTGTACTGGATCCGGAATAGATACAGCGAGAGGATTAGCAATATGACCACGAATATCAGGTACAAGAGCAGGCTGGTTAAATCAGGTAAGCCCGTTCTCCTCAACATGCATGCGCTCGCATCATTCTCTCTTAAGAAAGACCTGCATTTTAACGGGAGTCTGTTTCTGTGTTTTCCTGTCCTTGTTCCATGCCTGCCTGTGTTGGTGCTGGATGCTGCTTGGGCGTCGTTTTGCATCCTTGTCTGTTCGTGGGCATCGTCGCCACCCCTCCACTGCGATGCTGCAAAATGCGTTTGAAAATGGATCCTTGGTGGTATTAAAAAAAAAATTAAAAAATACGCATTTTACACCCAACAGTCGATGGAGAGGTATGTGCTATATTTTATGATTTCATTTTGAATTTTGACCTGCATCAGATTGTACCACTGCCTTGTAATTACATCGTGCCCGATTTTAAAACGTTGCAGGTTACTGAATACTGTACACGTCTCGCCCATTGACTGCAGCTCATTTTAAAATCTATACGAATGATTATTGTAGGTAACGGTTTGCAATACATGTCTCTTATTAGGTTCCTTTAGAATCATTGATAATTCCCATTTCGGAATAGCTGTTCGAATGTAAAGAGGTTCTCGACCAGCCCCCGCATTTGCTCTTGTGTGTGTGTGTGTGTGTGTGTGTGTGTGTGTTCTACACATTTAGACCCGCTTGTCCAGCCTGTGTGGAGCGCGGCGTTGTGCACGCCAGCACGGTATCAGCCTCGGTGTGGAAGCGGGTCACACTCCGAGCATCACCCGCGCTGCACAAAGCGCGCTCTTCGTTTGCAAAGCAGAGTCCCGTTTGGAGAGGTGTTGAAGGGACTTGGTGTCAGCAGCAGGCCGGTAATGTTGGTTTGGTTGTTATTAACTCCCGATGGCAGTGTGGTGTCCGGGAGAGTGGAGCACGGTAAACGCTACTGGGTTGACTCAGCCCAGCGTGAGTGTGATGCTGATTGAATACAGAACAAGGGTGCAGTTCAGTCTGACTGCTAGGTAGACGGAGAGTCACGTGTTCTTGTGTGGACTGTTGATTCAAGGGTTCCATTCCGAATGGAGTGATGGAGCATTCCCTTTCTTGAATGTTCCAAATACACACGTGACTAATTCTATATATATTAGTGCGTAGGCTCTGCCCTCCAGCATGCACACAGCGTGTCTCTGTCCTGCTTTCATGTTCTGATACTTTGTTAAGCTTGATCAGGGGACGCTCCGCCCTGCTGTCTGAAGGATTGCACACTGTTTTCTTGGTAAAGTGTTGCACGGCAGTCGACTGTGAAAATCTATACCCAGTGACCACAGCTACAGAGCAGCACGTGCTTAACGCTCCAGAGATGGGCTTTATTTTCGTTTTCACTTTTATGGGTAGCTGACATTTACCATGTGTGGCTAGAGCTCATTAGCAGGCATTTCAAATGCAATTCCGTCTGAGCTGAAATACAGCTTCCCTCTGGATTATTATTACTATTTATTTCTTAGCAGACGCCCTTATCCAGGGCGACTTACAATTGTTACAAGATATCACATTATTCTTTACATACAATTACATTCTTTTTTACACATTATTTTTACATACAATTGCCCATTTATACAGCTGGGTTTTTACTGGAGCAATCTAGGTAAAGTATCTTTCTCAAGGGTACAGCAGCAGTGTCCCCTACCTGGGATTGAACCCAAGACCCTCTGGGCAAGAGTCCAGAGCTTGTGCGAGTTGGAAACTATACAGTAGTTGTTTTTATACCCGTGTGAATACTACTCTCGACGATTCACAAAAACTCATTCCAGAAAGTGTGATTATACTGTAGCTTTGTTTTTTCATCTTATTAAATTTAAAAGTCATGTCTTATCATTACTGCACAGTGGGAAGTGGTGCCCAGCGTCTACAGAGCTCCTCTCCTCGCCATCACAGAAGACGCAGCGTCTGTTTGATCTGCTTAGTTTTTTTAAAGCAGTGATGGCACGTTGATGAAGAGAAGCGATGCATTGTCCCTTGAGCCTGACAGAAAGGCAGGTCTGCACTGTCCAGTGATTCAGCCCCTCTGCATCCCCTCCACAGTCACATCTGTCACTCCTACCCCCGCTCAGCTCCTTGTGCACATGCTGTCCTGCTGGGATTCCTCCCTCCTCCTTCACAGTCCCACTCAGCCCTGAACACCTCGCTTTGTGTGGGGAATCACACAGGCAGAGGTAACAGCTGTAATTACCAAACAAAACTGAAGACACCCCCAGCTTTGCTTAATGGATTGGCCCGTTGAGCCTCAGGACTGCACCTGGCATCCTCTCATGGGTCTGTGCAAAAAGTTGGGGGTGGGGGTGGGGGTGGGGGTGGGGGTGGGGGGGGGGGAGTATTTTGAAACCTAAGTGGGTCAATTTGTACTATTGAAAAGCAAGAAATGTTTTATAGTTTTCAAAAGTATAAATCTGCTTTCCTTTTTGTATTTCAGCTAAAATTATGATTTTATTTTGCCCTGGTAGGTTATGTGGCACAACAAATGTGATTCGCAATTTAGTGGCAGAACTTAATTAACTGGGTTAAATAGAAATGTTTATAAAATGCATGGTTGTACTTTTTCTCTAATGTGTTCATCGGCCTGACTATCGCTCAGTACTCCTGGTACATATTAATCAATGAAGAAACGTGCTTGTAAACAGGGGCTTTGACAGCATCAGGATTTCTACTCGTTATCCCCAGCAGGACTGAGCGCTGCCGAGCTGCTCACAAAGTGAAGTGCACACTGACATCACCCCCCTGCCAGGGGACAGTGTGTGGTGATGTCACCTCTCGCTGTGACCAATCACAGAGCCTGCTGCTGGGCCTGCATTCCGTTCCACCCCGCTTCATTCATTCACTTCAATATCTGGAGATTCGGAATCAACTTGTTTAGATCTGCACTCACTCCACTCGCTTTTGTCAGGGAGCGTTGTCTGATTTTGTATCATTATTCCAGTAGAAAACCGCTGAAACTTTAATGAAATAGGAACGTAATAAAACGTGCCGCTCTGTTTTACGTTGTGCACATACGGCTAACCGGCTCATTGCGGAGATTTTACTTCAAGATGAGAGCCTGAATAGATCTAAATCCTCGTCTAAATCCAAGACTAGATGCACATGGTCAGTATTTACCAGCTGATCTCAGTGCCTCTGTGCAGTGTGAGCGTGTTCCTGTCGTAATGAAATGTAGACGATGAAATGAAATCCCGTTTACTGTTGTAGCTGCTGCAGTGCTGTGTGTCCATCTCTCTCTGCAGAACAGCATCTTCATTGTTTTGGTGCTGGCTGTAAGACCATCGTGTCAGAAGTGTAAAGAAACAAAACAGCCATGCAGACTGAACGGCTTGTCTCAACTGAAGAGACTGCCGTGTCTGCGTGTGTGTGTATTATATCCACTGTGCCTCACACAGTAATACAGGGCTATGTTTCCAGTGACCCCCAGCACACTGCTGTGTGTGTGTGTGTGTGTGTGTGTGTATTATATCCACTGGGCCTCACACAGCTGCAGAACCATGTGCTGCTGCAGAATAATACCACTGCTCTGCAAAATGGAAACTGACCTTATTCTCAGTATTGCCCTGAACATAAAGAGACCCTGACAGCAGCACAGCATCAAGGGCAGTGAGGTGCAGCTAAGTGAATAAACCACGTTGCCCTGCAGCCAGCTCGTCGGTGTTCTCATCTCTGGGTTGTGTAGCTGAGCCCCAGTCTTTCCCCTGTGCATTATAGAGCCATGGCAGTAGACGCTGGGTTTGAAATTGGCATGAATCCCTCAAACAGGAAAATGTCCACGTTTGGAAATGTAAAAATCTTCTGTCTCTATCAAGAAAAAGGCATTAAGCTCACGAAAAGAAGCACGTGAAGTATACAAAAAGGTCTTGTTTCGCAAAGTGGATTTCATACTTGAGAGCATTACAGTAGCTTTGAGTGAGCGCTCGGCAGAGCACCAGAGATCAAATCAGAACAAAGAAAACCGCATTTGTGGAAATGATTAAGGAGGCTGTGTGTAAGACACGCATTAGCTGTTGTTGACGTTCAGCTGGAGAGACGTTTTGGCCTTTCCAGAGAGGGGTGAGGTTTGCAGTCTGTGCAGGGGAGCTGCAGAGCTTTCTCCTTTGTGTGGTTGCAGATTGGATCGCAGACTGCATACGGAACAGGCAGCAGGCAGGCAGGCAGGCCAGGTTTGATTATGGAATGGGATGTGATGGAGTTTTCCAGCCAAATGAAAACATGTATTAGTCAGCCCTTGACTGGAAGAATGTCCTTGTTAGAGGGTGAGGAGTCGATGGGGTAGACTGCACTCAAATAGGGGCTCAGCTGACATCACCATGCTGTTTCACTAGCGAACCAAACTGGATTGAAACCCGGGCTTCTAGAGGAGGTGTTACTGTGTGCAAGACTGCCAGCAGTACCCACGGGCGCTGCGCTTATTGTGTTACTTACTAATGCCATTTGACCTACTTGCATCATCCCTGAGCTGTGCAGCAAGCTGGGAAGACATCAGGTTATTTATATGTGTGGGTTGAACTGGCATTCCAGTGTTCAGCTCCGAGTGCTCGTGTGCCAGGCTTCGCCAGCACCCTGGCACACTGAGCCACAGTGCCAGCGGTACAGGCTGGGTCTCTGTTGAGGGTTTGAATTCCCTGAGCCCTGGCGCACTGAGCCACAGTGCCAGCAGTACAGGCTGGGTCTCTGTTGAGGGTTTGAATTCCCTGAGCCCTGGCGCACTGAGCCACAGTGCCAGCAGTACAGGCTGGGTCTCTGTTGAGGGTTTGAATTCCCTGAGCCCTGGTGCACTGAGCCACAGTGCCAGCAGTACAGGCTGGGTCTCTGTTGAGGGTTTGAATTCCCTGAGCCCTGGTGCACTGAGCCACAGTGCCAGCGGTACAGGCTGGGTCTCTGTTGAGGGTTTGAATTCCCTGAGCCCTGGTGCACTGAGCCACAGTGCCAGCGGTACAGGCTGGGTCTCTGTTCAGGGTTTGAATTCCCTGAGCCCTGGTGCACTGAGCCACAGTGCCAGTGGTACAGGCTGGGTCTCTGTTCAGGGTTTGAATTCCCTGAGCCCTGGTGCACTGAGCCACAGTGCCAGCGGTACAGGCTGGGTCTCTGTTCAGGGTTTGAATTCCCTGAGCCACAGTGCCAGCGGTACAGGCTGGGTCTCTGTTCAGGGTTTGAATTCCCTGAGCCACAGTGCCAGCAGTACAGGCTGGGTCTCTGCGTTCCCACTCCAGCTAGCCTGACAGACGATTACTGATGCTTCTCATTTTCCAGTGCAATCCGATGCTCGTTCATTTTCACCATACAAGGCACACGTGCAAATAAACAGCACACAATATAATGGGCAGGGTTTCTTTCATACCATTGAAACGCTGCTCATGCAAACACATTGTGAGTGAGGGACCGTGTATTCACTTTGCCCAGGGCAGCGGTTCATCCAATCAGAGGTCAGTATTGGACAGGTGTTCGTTTCAGAGCAGATGTGGAGTGTGTTTACAAGTGACGGGGGTGGGACCAGTTGCCAAGGGAACGGAATCCAGTCTGCAGCCCTATTGTGCCTCCCAGTGCGCCATCTGCTCCATTCATTGGCTGTTTCAGCAGACCAGCTGAATGCATGGAGCTCTGACTGAGTCTTTAACCCCCCCGGGGAGGAGGAGAGAGGGTGAAGACCTACTGAATCACACTCGAGGAAACTGCAGAGGAAAGACAAGCCTCTCCACTGCTGCTGTGTAGGGAAGGGGTGGCTGGGGGGTCCGTTCTGGAACTAATCGGGTTCCTCTTGAGTGGCACAGGCCCGTTAGACACTTCTGATGTGCTGTGGGGTGGGTTGTGTAGAGACCTGGTACCAGACCCGTCCACAGCTTCAAGACGGTCCAGCGCTGAACAGAAGAAGGTTTCTGAACGAGAGGAGGCCATTCAGCCCATCGCAGCTCATCCGGCTCCTACTACCTGACTGATCTCAGAACTCTGTCAAGTTCCAAGTGATTCTGTCTCAGCAACGTGACTGGACAGCCCATTCCATCCCCTCAGCTATCTGTCCTGTTCCTGTCTTAAACCACATTGAATACAGCTTTGTATCCACTGCACTGTACATGCAATAACCTTGGCTGATTAGGTTTTTTTTCACTGTTTTCAATTGATGAGATAACCTCCCCTCGGTTAGATGCAGTGTGTTAATGTGAAGCTGAGCTCTGAGCTGTGTGAGTGAGTGAGCACTCTGCTGCTGTCTGCTGCTAGCTGGTAACACACCTCGGGTTTCAATACTGCAACACCATCCCCTGCTCTGTGTATGACAGTGACAGGATCACACAGGAAACCCAAGAATCTGCTGAAAAGATATTCTGGTGATAACACTGTTTTTGAAGCTGCATTAATAGCATTGCATTTATAGACTGCCGTGTGATTTCCGACTCCACTTTGAAAATCACAGTTCACTCGTATGATGTGATGATCAGCAGGAGCACAGAATAAAACCACTTTAACCCTTTGTTGCCCTGCGTCCTGTGTCCTGGACCATCAATTCCATGCACTAGAATAGACAGGGTTTCAGGACAGGCTGGAGTGAGACGTGCTTCCGTTCTGAACATGCCCGTCATTTTATTGTATGGTTCGATGTTTATTTTTTTACATTCAAGAGAACTGTTTATTCATTTTTAGAAAATGTTACTGTAGAATAAAACAAGTTGACCGTTCACGTTTTCTGTTTTTTTTTTTTTTTTTTGGTTGCACTACGGTGCTACTGTTTAATGGCAAAACACCAGCAAGAAACGCACTGGCTGCCGATGGAACACTTTACCATTTAAAACTGGTTTAATCCTTTTAAAATATTGGCTCACACTCAGTCCTTGAGCTCCCCTCTACAGATGAGATTATAGATGCCTTAACTGCTGCTATGTGTGCTGTTTTTAAAACCTGCTCCTTCTGAAGGAGTTATTCCCAAACCACAGACTGCTGGATTGCCAGTGATGTGTGTCAGCAGAGCTGTTGCTTTTGGCCATTTGTCACCCCCTGGTGGAGTGAAACAGTACTGCCATGCGGTGACACAGCCTAGTTGTTCTACAGGTCCTGTAAGCCCAGTACAGTCAGGGGGTTCAGACCTTCTCAATGGTACTTAAAAGGCTCTCACTTATTAGATGCATTTTCAGGGGTTGTTCTTATGCAAAGTTGAGTTAATATTCGCTAAATAATCAAGTAATCTGTATGAAATGTAACTGGATTTTTTTTTTTTAATTATTATTTTGGCATTGCTTGGGCCCATCACTGCTTCTTAATTCTTCTTTGTTTATTCATATATACTGCGCTCTGAATAGAAAAACAGTTTGTTTGTCTTCTAAAGGGTTTAAAATCCCCCCCCTTTGACACAGACACATCTTCCCCGCTGGTTGCCGGATCTATAAAGCCAGTGTTTTGCCCCACTGCCTCAGCTGCTCCCAGTTCAGTATTTGTCTCTCTAAACAGTAGAGCCAGCGTTCTGCTCAGTAAATGACAGCGACGGCTCGCTGCCAGGCAGCTGCTCAGAAGACTGGCATCGGGAGGGGCGTCCGCGGACATTGATTACTGAACAAAGACTGTGTCCAAAAAGACTGAATCTGAACTGAAGAGCGTTTCTGAACGAGAGGAGGCCATTCAGCCCATCGCAGCTCATCCGGCTCCTAGGACCTGACTGATCTCAGAACTCTGTCAAGTTCCAAGTGATTCTGTCTCAGCAACGTGACTGGACAGCCCATTCCATCCCCTCAGCTATCTGTCCTGTTCCTGTCTTAAACCACATTGAATACAGCTCTGTATCCACTGCACTGTACATGCAATACCCTTGGCTGATTAGATTTGGGACATTTTGAAGGATCCTAAATAAATAGTGGTTCTGGTTTTCAGGGGTGGGGCAGTAGACTTGAGTCCCAAACGACTTTTCTTTCAGCTATGTTCAGTGTTTCGTGCATGAAAGGGTTACGCGACTCTGGCGCGATCCTCCAGTCGACTCACAGAGTTTCCTATAATAGTCTTCTTCTTAAACAAGCTGTTACTCTCTGCCTTTCCATTAAACCCATTAGCTTACCCCTTCATCCCCCACTGTGCAGGACAGCTGGGGGGTCAGGATTACACATTTCCCTTCTCTGTTGAAAACAGCCAAATCCACTTCAGATAAACAGAACTGAGTCCTGCCGGCGCTGGTCTGAGGAGATGTGCTCTATCTGATCTCAGTAGATTGTAATGTACTGCGTTCTCACTGCACACTTTAAAACACTACTTAGTGCAGAGCTGTTAACCCCGAGAGCCTCTCTCTCCCCTGGGATGTTACCCAGTGCATTCCACACATCTGCTGTAATATTTAATAAACACAGTGCTGTTCCACCACCGAGTCCAACGACCACGTCTTTCATGTTAGATGACAACGAGGGCCCCTTCATAAAAATACAACTTTACCCTGGAACTTAGTAAGTGAGTTTTGTGTGTAATGAGAAACTGGACCAGCATGAAAAGCAGCACTTCCTTCTCAATCTAATGAAAGACTGGGCTGTGACTTGACTCCTCCCACGCCTGCTACAGGAAATTCCAAGGCGTTTCACAGGGTTCCTGCTCCAACTTCCGAGGGAGGGAGGGAGGGAGAGAGAGAGAGAGACACAGAGAGAGAGAGAGAGATCCCGCAGGGGGAGGTTATTTCCATCTCCCTTTCCTGGCTCTCTCAAACCCCGGCTGTCTCGTCAGCGATGGATGCAGTTATTCTCCAGGAGAGGCTGGCAGAGCGACTGGTGTCACCCAGGACTCGCAGTGCCAAGCTGAAGGTACGGCCTGGGGGGTGTTGGGGTAACAGACGAGTACCGTTTCATAGACTCCCTTTTGAATGAAAGCTGGTTGATGTGGTTTGTTTTGAAGTCAGGGCTAACGTTTACTGCCTTTCCGGCCTGTCTGCAGAATAAACAGCCTTGGCGCTGCAAGGCTTTGATTAGGAAGGGGTGAGCACTGCTGGGTGGTAATGGTGAAGCCTGTTTGAACTGGATGTGTGGGTCAGGGCAGGAGGGGTCTGGCTGAGACACGCTGAGCTGGGGAGCATTACCCACACAATTGGCTTCTCCAATGGATCAGTTCAGCAGTGATTTTAGGGTTGTTGCTGCCGTGATTTGTTTAGTACTGTGTGCACAATTGTGCCATGTTAAGTTTCCTATCTATGTATCTATTTTATAGCGCATATCTGTTTATTCAAAGTTTTGCCAGGGCAACCTCTCGCACTCCATAGAGTTCACACAAAGTGTTGTCAAATTTCAAAAGTTTTCACTACAAAATCGTAACCAAAGGGGTTATAAATGCTTGTTTAAAATCCCAGTGTCTTTCTCTGTGAGCTGCGGTGGCTTTCATACAGAGACAGGCTTTGGTGTTGGGAGAGAACTCCGTCTTTCCCAGGAAGTTTCATTGTGTCGGATTCTGGGCAGAGTCAGAGTTTCAAATCCGGGTTCCAAACTATCTTTTATTTTTAGGTCTAGATGTATGTATTTATTTTGTTTGCGTATCATTTATTTGAGGCTGTTCAGAAATAGTACTTCAGGCATTTGCAAATGTGTGTCCTAGATGGAAATTGCATGTCATGCTCCACGGGTGTACCACATGGATCAGCAATCAAAGCTGAAAGAAACACAGTACCATCAGTTCTGTGCACTGTGTTCTAGATATTAAATATAGAACTGCTTGGAGAGTCTTCTGACAGTCACTCCGGGATCCGAACAGGGCGGTCTCTTTGATAAACAGCCTGCATGCTGTCATCTAAATGGGCTGGATTACCTCATCCTCAATGACATCATCGCTACAGAGGTGAAGGGCTAGCCAGCGCAGAGTGGATGGGAGGTGTTATTTAGCTGCAAACCTGAGGCTCAGTAAAATGGAGCTTCATTGCAGGAACAGTGTATTGTCTTGTCTTTATTTGGTAGAGATTGAATGCTGTGTAGATGCTGCAAAAGAGGAGCTCACAGTGTTGTACATTGCTGTTAGATATTTAATAATATTGATGTCTGATTGATCCCATCGAATGCAAGATGAACACTTTAATGGACTTTAATGTTCAGCTGCAGGATTGCTCCCACAGTAATGATGTTCAGCTGCAGGATTGCTCCCACAGTAATGTCACTGGTCTGCAATGAACGGCAGACAGGGTGTGAAGGCCAGGATTGAGATTTGTGTGGGACCTGCCTGCACAATCAAACAGCTGGCATCAGTTAAGAGGGGGGTTTAAAGGTCTTTGAAATGAGCTCCGGTTCTCAGTACAAACACGTATTGACACAGCCACTGTGACTGAGGCCTGAGGGGCGGGTGGTGAGGTCAGGATCCCCCGGGTGAAGAGGAAGTCCCGCCCCCTTTGATCCGAGGTCACGCTTCCCTTTCCTGCCCTCTGTTTATCCAGACCTCCAGCATGGAGTCCTCAAGGTTTGTTTCTGTTGAGTCTTAGGAGTGAACATAAATGTAGGGGCGAGCCGCGTGTAAAGGCTGTTTGTATAATAATCATCTTTAAATAAAGTACCGTAATATCTATCATTTATACATGTAGACACCAGCGTGGAGTTTGAGTGAAGATTCCTGAAACTAAAACGCCAATGATTGTGCGCTGTACAAGTCAATGAATGTGGTTTAATATTGAGAGGGAGGGAAGGTCTAGGCAGACACAGTTGCTGTATCTAAACTCTGTGAATTCCAGGGCTTCAGTCCAGCGAGTTTTCCGTTGCTGTGCTGTCCAGCTGCATGCTGTTAATAAGAGGATTTACGTGCCAGTAGCGCGGACTCTTCTGAATTGATTCCCTTTTCTCCCGGAGCGCGGTGCAGGGGGTTGTTTCCGGTAATCGGAGGGGAGTGCCTGGGACTGAGAGCCATCGGAAACACAGCTAACGAATTGCTGTTAGCATGGCAGCTTTCTGGCACAGTCTGACAAGCAGTGAGACAGAAATGTTAAAGGGCTATTCAGCAGAGCTCTCTGTACACACTAGGAGCCGTGTTCAGCACTATTCACTCGCTCCCCACCTCCTCTTCTGATATGAGGGTCCTATACAGACATGTAGAAATATTTGCATAATCTTTTGACAGCGTGAAACAGGCTGTCTTGAGAAGCTGCAGAACATCGCAGGGTGAACCAGTTTATTTCTGCCAGTGGTCAGTGGTCCACTTATTTCAGGGATGGCATTAAGACTCCCATTGCATAGCAGTTTCACCCATTCCAGGTTTTACTATTGGCGGGATTAGCCGCAGTATATAGGTAACAAGCTTGTGTTACTAAACTCCTAGTAAAACCTGTGCTCCGTCTTTCGGGTGAGACGTAGTTGTAAGTGACTCTGCAGCTGATGCATAGTTCACACACCCTAGTCTCTGTAAGTCGCCTTGGATAAAGGCGTCTACTAAATAAACAAAAAATAACAATAAGTGTGTGGACCACTTTTCTAGACAGTTATTTTTCAGATGGGTAGGAGTGAAACTCCAAGTTGACAGTGGATTTAAAATACTGTACACATATCTCTATGTATTGTGTATATATATATATATAGACACACACACATTGAGCCAGCGTTCCTCATTTGAATGTGATTCTCTTTCCCTCTCTGGAGCAGGAGAAGCAGTACGTGGGGTTCGCCACCCTTCCCAATCAGGTCCACCGGAAATCTGTCAAGAAAGGCTTCGACTTCACCCTCATGGTGGCAGGTACTGTAGGAGTCTCCCTGCTTTCAGTTTCTCCAGGCTGTGCTCTAACCAGCGTCCAACACTGCAGCACCAGCCCCCTCCACACAGCCAGCACCAGCAAAACCGCCATACTCATTGCATTAACCCGTGAAGTACCATTTTTCTTGGCAGAAATCTGAACGTTTAAGTTAGACTTCACTTTTGCGCTTAACAAACTCAGAGTAAGTTATCATAACAATATAGTTCAATTGAGAATGAGCCCTGCCTCTCCTTTCACCTGCAGGCGAGTCTGGCCTGGGCAAGTCGACGCTGGTGAACAGCCTGTTCCTGACAGACCTGTACAAGGACAGGAAGATGCTGAATGCAGAGGGTAGGGATCGCAACGCGTTCACACCGAGCCTTGTCATGAAGAGTCATCTGATATGGGGTTGTGAATCATTGCAATAAGAGACACACACTGTGTGTCAGTCACATATCATGCATGACCGTGCAACCTCTTAGTGTTGCACAATCTGATGCTTATCTGAGCTTGTATAAGAGATGTGTGGATTAATCATGTTTACAGTCAGTTCATTCATTTTAAAGCAAAGGTTTGCTCCTGAAAGACATGTTACCGTCCGTTTTATGGAGTTTTTTTTACATTGATACAGATCAGCTTGAAGCATCAGAAAGGGAAAATGGATATATATATAGATGCATGTTTATTCTGAAAATGGATAAATAGATGGATCTGCTGCTCTGACCGCCTCTCTCTCCTCCACAGAGAGAATCAACCAGACGGTGGAGATCATCAAGCACACGGTGGACATCGAGGAGAAGGGGGTGAAGCTGAAGCTGACCATCGTGGACACACCGGGGTTCGGAGACGCCGTCAACAACACAGAATGGTGAGGAGAGGGAACCCCCCGAGACGGCGCTGCTGTGTGGGGTGTAGGGAGAGTCGTGCCAGTCTGGTTCCAATCCCAGCGGTGAGGAGAGGGAACCCCCCGAGACGGCACTGCTGTGTGGGGTGTAGGGAGAGCCGTGCCAGTCTGGTTCCAATCCCAGCAGTGAGGAGAGGGAACCCCCCGAGACGACGCTGCTTTGTGGGGTGTAGGGAGAGTCATGCCAGTCTGGTTCCAATCCCAGCGGTGAGGAGAGAGAACCCCCCGAGACGGCGCTGCTGTGTGGGGTGTAGGGAGAGCCGTGCCAGTCTGGTTCCAATCCCAGCAGTGAGGAGAGGGAACCCCCCGAGACGGCGCTGCTGTGTGGGGTGTAGGGAGAGCCGTGCCAGTCTGGTTCCAATCCCAGCAGTGAGGAGAGGGAACCCCCCCGAGACGGCACTGCTGTGTGGGGTGTAGGGAGAGCCGTGCCAGTCTGGTTCCAATCCCAGCGGTGAGGAGAGGGAACCCCCCGAGACGGCACTGCTGTGTGGGGTGTAGGGAAAGCCGTGCCAGTCTGGTTCCAATCCCAGCGGTGAGGAGAGGGAACCCCCCGAGACGGCGCTGCTGTGTGGGGTGTAGGGAGAGCCGTGCCAGTCTGGTTCCAATTCATGCTCTATTAGAACGGGGGCGCTCTTCTAGTTTATTACCTGTTTAATAACAGCTAGCTTACTAACAGGATGACGGCTGCGTGTTGTTGTTTCTGCCGATGTTCTGTGGCTGGTCCCTCGGTTCTCATGTGTTCTGTACCGGTGCCCTGTGTGTGTGTGTGTGTGTTTGTGTGTGTTTTTGGCAGCTGGAAACCCATCACAGATTACATTGACCAGCAGTTTGAGCAGTACTTCCGGGACGAGAGCGGGCTGAACCGCAAGAACATCCAGGACAACCGTGTGCACTGCTGCCTGTACTTCATCCCTCCTTTCGGACACGGGTGAGCAGCCCTGACCCTCCTGCACCCTGAGACACGGTCACTGCAGTGTGTCCTAGCCAGAGCACTGCAGAGTGGAGAGGAGCATGCTAAAGCACAGATGATATGATAAAAGTCCCATAACCTGTAGTAAAAGCATTGCAAAGAGTAGTAGAGCATGGTAAAGCACCGATAATAATAATATGATAAAAAAGCATGAAAAGTACAGTAAATGTATAGTCCGATCATGGGACGTTTTATAAGAGGAATCTTGATGTATAGCAAAACTGCATTGTATGTGTTATTCTAGTGGTTTGCCTTCAGCAGGAGTGGCAATCAGACATTGCATTGAGAAACCTGAGCCTGTCATCCACACCTGAGCTAACATAGCACTGTCACAAGCCTGACTTTCACCTTTTCGGGGTGGGGAAAGCATTGGGGGAAACTGCATCGATAGCGCGGCGGTGAAGTGTTGTAAGAGCCCCTCTCTCGTGCGCAGGTTGCGGCCGGTGGACGTGGAGTTCATGAAGGCTCTTCACGAGAAGGTGAATGTGGTGCCACTCATCTCCAAGGCAGACTGCCTCACTCCCGGAGAGATGAAGAAACTCAAAGACAGGGTGAGGAAACACGACAATGCCTTGCATGTCAAACCTGATCTCTGTCTACCTCTCACAATTAACATTTCAGATGCTCCTGGGAGAAGCTCATAACAGCATGTGATTGCATTATACTGTGTGACTGTATCTCCTGTCTCTGAGTCTCGGCTGTGTTTTTTATACTGTGTGACTGTATCTCCTGTCTCTGAGTCTCGGCTGTGTTTTTTATACTGTGTCACTGTATCTCCTGTCTCTGAGTCTCGGCTGTGTTTTTTATACTGTGTCACTGTATCTCCTGTCTCTGAGTCTCGGCTGTGTTTTTTATACTGTGTCACTGTATCTCCTGTCTCTGAGTCTCGGCTGTGTTTTTTATACTGTGTCACTGTATCTCCTGTCTCTGAGTCTCGGCTGTGTTTTTTATACTGTGTCACTGTATCTCCTGTCTCTGAGTCTCGGCTGTGTTTTTTATACTGTGTCACTGTATCTCCTGTCTCTGAGTCTCGGCTGTGTTTTTTATACTGTGTCACTGTATCTCCTGTCTCTGAGTCTCGGCTGTGTTTTTTATACTGTGTCACTGTATCTCCTGTCTCTGAGTCTCGGCTTGTTTCCGGATGGCGTAGGTAAAGGAGGAGATTGAAAAATTGGGAATTAAAGTCTATCAGTTTCCAGACTGCGACTCTGATGAAGACGAGGAATTCAAACAGCAGGACAAAGAACTGAAGGTGAGAGAGGAGAGGAGTGGGAAGGTGAGAGAGGAGAGGAGTTGATGGCATGATTACCATACGCTGTACAGTATTGTATGGTTGAGTGAATGTAGTTTTTCAGTGTGAGGGGCTCCCGTGTGTAATGCTGCTCTGTTTTGTCTGCCTGTCAGGAAAGCACTCCGTTCGCAGTGATCGGGAGCAACACAGTGGTGGATGTGAAAGGTCAAAGGGTACGCGGCCGACTGTACCCCTGGGGTATCGTGGAAGGTAGGAGCCCCTCAAGTTTCACAAAGCTGACAGAGCAGATATCTCGGGTGTCAGTTACACGGGTGTTGTGAAAAAATCAGCTCCTCTAAATGATTAGAAGAAAAATGTTTCCTTTTCTTTCAATGAATGTCTTCTGTAGAAATGAACAGACTCAAGATTCCGAATGAACTGCAGCTCAGACCATGCCATTTTAATGTGCAAGATAAAACCAAGCCTGTTACCTGCAGACTTGGGATAATTAACATGTGTTTAACCTGATGGTCCTTTTCAAACCAGGAGAGGGCGCCATTGCAATGGGAAAGGTTGAAATGAGCTGTTTTTTTTTTCTCAGACATGTATACACTAAAGAAACCGCAAGTCCTTTTTGAATATTAATGTTTGACGCTGTTTAGATCACTTTCATGCACCCGGACTGGCATGTCTTTATCGTACATGTGAAGCAGGCAGCCGATGCAGTTTGTATTTGTGAGGCGTATAATCAGTGCTCGTCTGCCCTCAGTTGAGAACCAGTCGCACTGTGACTTTGTGAAGCTGAGGAACATGCTGATCCGAACACACATGCACGACCTGAAGGATGTGACCTGCGACGTGCACTATGAGAACTACAGAGCGCAGTGCATCCAGCACATGACCAGGTAAGAGAGCCATGTTGTATCGAATGGAAGTTATGCAGTGTACATGGAAGGTCTAGACAGTTAACAAAAGAAGGGCAGCATTCCAGTACTTTGCAACCATTTTCTATGTCTTTTAACACAATTGGAAGACCCGTTTCACGTTCAAATGAGTTACAGTAAAACAGTTCAACGAAAACCAAAGAAAACGAAGCTTTGGGGTCGTCTTCAGACAGGTTAAGGTCAGCTCGCTCAATCGGGCTCTCTTAAACTTTGTAATGCTTTTTTCTGTTCCCAGTAAACTGACTCAGGACAACAGGATAGAAAGCCCGCTCCCGATCCTCCCGCTGCCCACCCCCGACGTGGAGACAGAGAAGCTGATCAAGATGAAGGACGAGGAGGTGAGACGCAGCTGTGCCTGGGTGTAATAATGCATTGCTGTGAATGAGTGTGGGAGTGTCGGGGGCTGTGCACCTACTTGCAGGGATACTGAACAGCATCTGCTTTGTGCTGTTGTTTCACGCCTTACCTGTTAAATATCCTAACAGGTGTGTTCTGTGTCCAGCGTTGCATACCGCTCAGCCTCTGTCATTGCTGTTGGTAAGGATGCTTTGATGTATATTGTAAAGGCAAGTCATGGCATTGGAAAGCTGCTCCTTCGTAACAGTCACAGACGCCTGTGTTTGGAATAATGCAGAAGGCTGCGTATTGACGTCGTCTCTCTTGCGATCTCTTTTCAGCTGAAACGGATGCAGGAGATGCTGCAGAAAATGCAACAACAGATGCACGACCAGGAGCAGTGAGCAAGCATGCTCTGGAGCCCAGCGAAGACGCATTTCCACCTGCAGGATCTGGAAATTAAAAAAAAAAAAAAAAAAGAAGAAACAGTGACTTTTTAAAAACCTAGGATTCTAAACGGTGCTGTACGAGACCTCTTGCGTAGGTTCATAATTTATTGTAAAAAAATCTATATTACAAGGATGTAATTCCTGGCATACAGTACCTGGGAGCATGTTACATGTGTGGTGTTTTTATGCCTTCACTGCACAGAAAGTGAAGCACACCTCTACCTGCTTTTAAACTGTACTCTGTGTTTGTTCACACGTATGGTATAATCATATTAATAATGCTATTTAATCTATTTATGCTTGAATGTTTTCTTCGTACACAGTCAGGGCCTGGGGTCTGTTGAAGTCCTTGTGTTTTTCTCCTCACTGGGGAGATGCTGGTCTGAATGACAGCAGCGAGACTGTGTCTGTAGGTAACAGCGCTCCTGCTCAGTTCAGACCAGAGAGAACCCGTCCCGCTCTGCATTGAGAGTGGGGTTTAACCCTGGGGCTTGGTTAGCTGGAAAGGGAAGGGGAACAGCGTAATCCGGTCCCAGCAGTCATCTGGGAGAAAGCCATTCAGAGCCTTTACAATCCCCAGAAGGTGGCGTTCTGTTCCAGTGATCTTTAAAGGCAGCTTAAGGGCTGGATATAAGACTCCCATTGCATAGCACTTTGATCCATTCCTGTTTTTACTATGAGTTTAATAAGACACACCTGAGCTTGTTAGCTATACAATGGGGCTGATCAAGCTTGTAGTAAAACCTGGAGTGGGTGAAACTGCTATGCAATAGGAGTCTTTCTATATTTCCGTCTTTAAAACTCATAAATCTTTTAAAGATCTGCTTTGACTGTGTTGTTAAGAAATTGGTCAATGGAGCACCTCCTAGTGGTAGACATTAGCAGGTTACTGTCACGCTGAAGGACAGCCGCACTTGGACCTGACCGCGGCTCAGAAGATCATTGGAATAGACCCGGTCTCTCAGCAATCTAGAACACAGCGTGTCAGTGCCCATGTGACTGCGCCCCCCCCTGTGCAGCGTGTGGAGCAGCGTGCGTCTGCATTAAGGATTACATGGCTTCTTTTTATTGTGAGTGGAAACATAGAGTCTGTGAACAATGCAAGCCATGTAAAACCATGCACAGAAAATAAACACGACCTTCTAATTTGAAGCGAGTGTTGGTAGTTATTCGTCTGGGGATTAAGAGACAGCGTTTGTTGTTGTTTGATTATCCTTTTAACTCCTAACCCTGCTGACTGTAGTTTGTTTCCTTCCTCATAGCCTGTCCGTTTCTTCACTGGTAACCTCATCCACAGCAGGACTACACCCCAGTGCATTCTGGTAAGTGTAGTCCTGCTGTGTAGGTACCAGAATGCATTGTGATGTGAGTTGAAAAGCCTGAACTGTTCCAAGCTGTCCTAGTCTACATGGAGTCATATGATAACCATGCCTCTACTACATGATCACAGATCTTAACCTGCCATCATCCACCTAATCCACAAAATGCATCATCAGCACCCCTTCCATCCCAACGTGACTCCAAAACCTGAAAATGATTCAGAGAGCAGGACCCAAGCCGAATGAAACCCATAATAACGGTGAGCTCTGAAATGAGCCCGTGCAGAGCATGCCGAGTCATGCCTTCTTATCTGTGACCTAGCAGGACGGCTGTGACGGCACACTCAGTATCTCTCCTAGTTTCCACAGCCAGTGTGCCTCTGACACTATCGCATGACGCAGCGCTGCTCGCTAGACCACGGAGGCAGCTCCAGTGTGTCCTGATCTTTCTATCGCTCCCTAACATGGTGTTGAAAGGAGACTCCCACAGACTTTGAATCCTTTCCATGGAGCTGGATCCCGAGGGCAAGCTGCCACGCTGCTGACTTCTTCATGAGCGTGTTTGCTTTTCATTCTCCTTTATTAAGCTTACACTACTCACACACACCGCTGCTCAATATATCACTGGAAAACCCGCACTGCAAACACATTCTTTAGAAAGCCGTTGTTTTACTTAATAAAACACGATGCATTTATTAAAATCTCCAGGGAGACCGAATGGACCTCGGCTATCCGTGAACACAGACAACCCTTAAACAGCAAAGGCCATGAGAGACGTGGAGTAACTACGTTTTGAATGGAGGGTTGCTGATGGTTCAATACAGTATCAGAAACCAAAATCACACATGAGAAGTTGACTTCAGGAATCTTAGACAAGCAACTAAGGAGTGCATTCAATCACACCATACAGCCGTAGCACAGGGGCGTGTGAGAGCTGTGCTTTTAAAATGTGAATCCCCCTTCAGTGTAATCCACGCCATAATTCAGTTTGATATAGAAATATATGTATGAGAATGGGATGAAATGCATCAGAATATTTCACTCTTTTCTTGGAGTGAAATTTTGATATTTTACTTGTATACTTCCTACTTGGGAACATACAGCAGTCCTAAACATTTAGGAAAGCATACAAATATAGGAGGCTGTGTGGTCCAGTGGTTAAAGAAAAGGGCTTCAAACCAGCAGGTCCCCGGTTCAAATCCCACCTCAACCACTAACTCATTGTGTGACCCTGAGCAAGTCACTTACCCTCCTTGTGCTCTGTCTTTTGGATGAGACGTAGTAAGTGACTCTGCAGCTGAGACATTGTTCACAAACCTAGTCTCTGTAAGTCGCCTTGGATAAAGGCGTCTGCTAAATAAACAAATAATAATAATAAATATAGAGGTGAAGCCATATCGTCCGCACCCCAACCCAAAAATGACCTTCACAGAAACACTGACAGTCACTGTGTACACTGTAACCCTCTGTAATAACAGTGATGCAGTGGGTCTAGTCGCTGGAAATACAATAAAGAAACAAGCCCTTTCTATTAGACCTGGCCCCTCTCCTGCACAGCTCCAGTCCTTTGTAAACTCCCTCCAGTCTTTCTTTTCCTGCTGTCTGTCAGGATCAGCCAGTCTTTTTATCTGCTGCTCACAGCTGCTGGTACTTGATGCACAGACCCCCAGGTCCGGCTCATTGCTACACTTGGCCAGGGTGCTGACAGAGTCTGCAGAAGTGCTGGCTGACGTAAGTACAAATGATATATACCGTGCATTTCATCAATAATTCAATTCTCAATGCAATGGATAGAAGTAACAGGCTGTACCTGTCTGGATGTATTTAACATGGTCTCCTAAAGTAGTATGAGAGGGCATGTTTCTGGTGGTGTGCTGGAGTCTCAGCACAGGGCTGTGGGGCTGAAATCAGCTCAGCGTTCTGTATTATTATTATTATTATTATTTATTTATTAGCAGACGCCCTTACCCAGGGCGACTTACAGTTGTATGCAAAAAATACATTTCAAGAATGACAGTAAGGATGAAGGGGCTTGGAACCAAAGATTTCTACTCCAGTTGCATTTTTATAATGTTTTATTTTTATTTTTTTAATGAAAGTAAACCACACAGCAACCTGTGAATCATCATGTCAATGTTGAGTCCTTACAATGAACTCTGATACTCGTTTTATAAATCAGCAGTTTTATTTTTCCCTTCACAAAACACTGCAAGTCAAGTATGCCCCGCAGTAATTGCAAATGCTGAAGTGCCTTAAATATCTTGGCTAATTTGCACAATGCGTGCAAAAAGGGTGCAGATGCATTCCAGACCCTGTGGTACACGTATGAGAGGTATAATAAAAACATATATGTGTGTGTTTATTTTTAAGGAAAATGAAAAGCTATGCCTTTATTTTGCACCTGCTCTGTGTCGATCTCCACGCTGCGCTGGCGCTGCCGAAGTGGTGTCCCCATCCGTGTTTTTGCAGCAAGGGGACAATCGACTGCAGCAGCCGGAGCCTGACGGCGGAGACCCTGCCCGCGGGCTTCCCCGTCAACGCTTTGGAGCTTCGACTCAACGACAACAAGCTCACCAGCGTCCCCAGCGGCCTCTTCGACCGGCTGGGCAAGCTCAGGGCGGTCTCCCTGGACGGGAACCCATGGTCCTGTGACTGCGAGATCCTGTACCTGCGCGCCTGGCTAATGAAACAGGAGAACCGCACGCTGTACAAGACCGTGGCGTGCAATTCCCCAGACAGCCTGAAGGGGCGCCTGGTGATGTACTTGGCAGAGGACGAGGTGCAGTCCACCTGTCAGTACGGGTACTGTAACGTCGCCCTCGTTTCGCAGGTCATCCTCTTCGTCCTCATCGCTGTCCAGGCCGCCTTGCTGCTCCTGGTCATCTTGTTCCTCCGACGCTTTGAGAAGATTTCCAGCGAAGCGAAGAGTATGGAGAGAGAGGCTCTGCACGGAGAGTCGAGCAACATCTTGTACGCGCAGATCAAGGAAAGAGCGAGCCGCCGCTAACTAGCTTTCCAAATAATAATGGTCAGCACATTGTTAAAGGTGCGTGGGTCATCTGTCGTGCTGTTAACAACGACCGTCAGAGTCCAGTGAAGTAAAACAAAACTATAAACAACTTGTTGTTATTATTGGTATTATATATTTTGTTAATGCAAATTTCTAGTGTTATTCCAGTAAAACATCACACCCCAACCTGCACCATTTAAAAATGATCGCTGTATGTAAATGTAGTGTAAGTTACTTGTGTGTAGAGCAGAGTCAGCGTTGCATTTGATTAGAATCTGTCTTTGAAGTCTAATGGCTCGTGTAATATAAATGTTTCTGCAAAGTAAATCCGACGCATTGTCTGTGTCTTACTCCCCCTTGTTGGTTTGGAAGTGTGTGTTTTGTTTTGTTGTCTGAATAAATGGCCTGTGTTTGCACTTTTTAAACGAGTTTGTGTCTAACACAGGGGTGGCGTGTGCATACATGTTACGGTATCCAGTCTTTTTCCTTGTTATCTGCAATAAATGGGCCACATGATTTAGTGAATCCAATTATTTACTTTACTAAACTTAAAACTTAAAAATACACACACACACACATATATATATATATATAGAAAAACACATTTCTGTATTATTGTTGTTTTTTTTTTTTTAAGATAGATAATTCTGTATACTCTCACAAACATGCAAGCCTCCCAGTCGCGGAATTGAACCCCGCGTGACAGGCAGGGATACTGACCACTATACTAACGAGGACTCGCAAGTAGTATTGAAGTTAGTATATTTGTTGAGAATGAAATATCTATCAAAATATTGCATTTTCCATACTTCCCAACATTTGGAAACACTTCAGCGGGACGCTCGTCTCCGGGGAGGCGGAGAGGCGGGGAGGGGTAAGGGAGGGGGAGGGGAGGGGAGGGGAGGGTTGGGGGAGGGGTAAGGGAGGAGGGGGAGGGGGAGGGGTAAGGGAGGGGGTGGGTTCATATGCATCATACACATGGGAGGAGTCATACGCTATATTATCATATAATAGACGTATCCCCCCCACTCAACACGACATGACACGACCATCATGACAGTAACAACAGATATAATGAACACGGGACATTTGCTAGGAAACCGGGACTGTCCCGACCATATAGGGACTGTTGACATGAATGCATTTTCAGCTTGTTGTTATACATTGTGAGTCCTACAGGAGGATTGCTGTTAACATGCCCTCAGCTAGGGGATGTAGCTCAGTGGTAGAGCGCATGCTTTGCATGTATGAGGCCCCGGGTTCAATCCCCGGCATCTCCAGCGGGATTGACTTTTTATAAAGGGATTGTACAAATTAAGACATGACTCGTGTTCGCCTCTTCCCATCGACAGCAGCTGTTTGGCTGTGAGTTTACGCGTGTCCTAACTAGCCTGATTTATATGGAAGTGTAAGACTTTATTTATTTATATAGCGTCTTTCATACAGTATCTCAAAGCGCTTTACACGTTAATAAAAACAAAACAAATTACAATACAATTAATTAAAAAAAACATGAACATGAAAAAGTTATAGTAAAATAATCAAAAACACAAAAAAACACGTGTACTGTGTTCGTGTAACATTAATTATTAAAATAATAGGTTTATGTAATGCTACCACATTTTTTACAAGAAACACTCAAGAAATAATAATCATCTTTATTGTTTGTTTTTTTATATGATTTTCTGAATTCATAAAAAAAAAAAGTGCGTGTCTCGTTTAGTTTTATATCGACATTTCAGTGACTTTCAGGAACCTTTGTCTCCCGGAACGTATTTATCTAAGCATTGTGCTCAATCTGAACGTCATCGGAACCCAAAGGCGTTGCACTATGTACGTGCTGTTGCCGCATGTGATTCAGTTACCCAGTTTGTGTTGAATGGTTTTGGTCAATGTAAACCATTATTTGTCGTTTTTAATCTTTGGCGGTGAATTTATTTTTTCGGATTTTGTTACCGGAAGGTTAGAGTAACCTTATCAGAAGAGATCAAGCTTCGTGGAGCGTATTGTCAGGTACGTTTTTTAAATAATGCTTAATTACAGAAAACTACACGCTTGAGTTTCAGTCAAAAAACGACTTGGAGCTGCAGTAATAAACATCTCCTTAACGGCGTTAAACACACAGGAAACAACTCTGCTTGCACGCTAAATAGCTTCCCTTTCAGAAGGTAGCATTGGGCTCTACACAACGAAACACTGGCAGCGCGATTACTGCCTAGTCGATAATAATGCCAGGCTACTGTTTCAAATGTGCACCGATCTCTGCTAAAATATACACGACACGCTGCACAGCAACGTGACAGCTATCCTCTGAAATGTATGGGTACTATTTGTTGCTACTGTATGTAATCCAGGGGTGGTAATAAGACTCCTGTTGCATAGCAGTTTCACCCATTCCAGGTTTTACTACGAGCTCGGTTAGCCATCGTGTGTATAGGTAACACGCTCAGGTGTGCCTTATTAAACTCAGAGTAAAACCAAGAGTGGATGCAATGGGAGTCTTATTTCCACCCCTGTGTAATCTATACATTTGCCTCTTGCCCCTGGACCTGGCATTATTAGTATGTATGTTATGATTTTAATGTCAAAGGGTTTTCATTGAAGCAGACTTGTAAAATGTGTTTGTCAGTGACAGTGCTTTACAGTATGTGTGGGTGAGCCACATGGAAACGCCTGCTCGTGCATTGTTGGTCTCTATACTGGACACTGCAGTGTTTCTCTGTGTGTGTGTGTAATGCAGTGAGAGGACACATGGGGAAGTTACGGAGAAGACACAACTGGAAAGGACGCCTCCAGGTCGACAAGGAGACAAAACCGGAGGAACTCAAAAACACAGTTCAGATTGAGCTGAAGGGTATGTGCCGTAGTAACTTACATCAGCAAAGATGCAGACTTAACAGCAGTAATTAAACTGCACTTCTGACAAATAGGAATGTTATTGCTTGTGCCAAACTCACCGTGGAGCACAGTATCAGTAACAGTGAAAACTAGAGGCACCCTAGTGAAAGTGATAAAGTGTAATTCAACTCTGCAGTGCTCCCCATCAAGTATGAAATGCAGAATGTACTCAAATAACCTGTGCAAGGAGCAACAAAGGCAGTGAGCAAGATACTGAGTGAAGTGCTGGACAGCATCTAAGTTTAGCTGGTGCTTAGTGAGCGTCTGTGGGCTGCTTCTTTCAGAGGGAGACTCCTTGAAAGGCGTGGATGAGAGCAATGCGCTGGTTCTTCCTGCTACCAAACCAAAGAAGACGAAGAAAATCCAGGAAAGAAGCGGGCCGAAAAAACTGCCACTAACCAAGAAGCAAAAGAAACTCCTGCAGAAAGTGTTGGAGCAGAAGGAAAAGAAATCTCAGGTACAGCCCTATCCCTAACCCTAACCCTGCAGAAAGTGTTGGAGCAGAAGGGAAATAAACATCAGGTACAGCCCTATCCCTAACCCTAACCCTGCAGAAAGTGTTGGAGCAGAAGGAAAATAAACATCAGGTACAGCCCTATCCCTATCCCTAACCCTGCAGAAAGTGTTGGAGCAGAAGGGAAATAAACATCAGGTACAGCCCTATCCCTAACCCTAACCCTGCAGAAAGTGTTGGAGCAGAAGGGAAATAAACATCAGGTACAGCCCTATCCCTAACCCTAACCCTGCAGAAAGTGTTCGAGCAGAAGGGAAATAAATATCAGGTACAGCCCTATCCCTATCCCTAACCCTGCAGAAAGTGTTGGAGCAGAAGGGAAATAAATATCAGGTACAGCCCTATCCCTATCCCTATCCCTAACCCTGCAGAAAGTGTTGGAGCAGAAGGGAAATAAACATCAGGTACAGCCCTATCCCTAACCCTAACCCTGCAGAAAGTGTTGGAGCAGAAGGAAAATAAACATCAGGTACAGCCCTATCCCTAACCCTAACCCTGCAGAAAGTGTTGGAGCAGAAGGGAAATAAACATCAGGTACAGCCCTATCCCTATCCCTAACCCTGCAGAAAGTGTTGGAGCAGAAGGGAAATAAACATCAGGTACAGCCCTATCCCTATCCCTAACCCTGCAGAAAGTGTTGGAGCAGAAGGAAAATAAACATCAGGTACAGCCCTATCCCTATCCCTATCCCTAACCCTGCAGAAAGTGTTGGAGCAGAAGGAAAATAAACATCAGGTACAGCCCTATCCCTATCCCTAACCCTAACCCTGCAGAAAGTGTTGGAGCAGAAGGAAAATAAACATCAGGTACAGTCCTATCCCTAACCCTAACCTTGCAGAAAGTGTTCGAGCAGAAGGGAAATAAACATCAGGTACAGCCCTATCCCTATCCCTAACCCTAACCCTGCAGAAAGTGTTCGAGCAGAAGGGAAATAAACATCAGGTACAGCCCTATCCCTATCCCTAACCCTAACCCTGCAGAAAGTGTTGGAGCAGAAGGAAAATAAACATCAGGTACAGCCCTATCCCTATCCCTAACCCTAACCCTGCAGAAAGTGTTCGAGCAGAAGGGAAATAAACATCAGGTACAGCCCTATCCCTATCCCTAACCCTAACCCTGCAGAAAGTGTTGGAGCAGAAGGAAAATAAACATCAGGTACAGCCCTATCCCTATCCCTATCCCTAACCCTGCAGAAAGTGTTCGAGCAGAAGGGAAATAAACATCAGGTACAGTCCTATCCCTATCCCTAACCCTGCAGAAAGTGTTGGAGCAGAAGGAAAAGAAATCTCAGGTACAGCCCTATCCCTAACCCTAACCTTGCAGAAAGTGTTGGAGCAGAAGGAAAATAAACATCAGGTACAGCCCTATCCCTATCCCTAACCCTAACCCTGCAGAAAGTGTTCGAGCAGAAGGGAAATAAACATCAGGTACAGCCCTATCCCTATCCCTAACCCTGCAGAAAGTGTTGGAGCAGAAGGGAAATAAGTCTCAGGTACATTCCCCCTCAGAATGGCTGTACTGTATATGTTACTTTCTACAGGCTGTTCAGGCAAACACAGAAGTTCTATAGATGAGGCTTCTCGTAATCTCATTTTGCATATTGAAGCTCTTTTCTCGGATTGCCTCTGACCTCCATGTTTCCCGCAGCGAGCAGAGATCCTGAGCAAGCTGGCCGAGGTGCAGGTCTCTGAGTCTGAGATGAAGCTTCTCTACACCACCTCCAAACTGGGGACCGGGGAGCGCCTCTACCTCACCAAACAGTAATGCATCATACTGCCAGTGCAGCTTTACTGCAGTCAGGGTGCGGTCAGTTCCAGTTCCTTCTTAAAGCCAATTCCAAATCCCCATTCCCTTTAATCAATTCCTATTCCAATCCTTCAAGATTAAAAGGCAATGGGAATTGGTTTTATAAAGGGAATTGACCCCATCGCTGACTGTAATGTGGAAGTCATCCATACCTTCACGATTGTAAGGGGAGGTTATCACAAACTTAGTCAAGGAGACAGTGTACTGAGTGGTGACTGTGTCAGTCCGCACACTGATGGAGGCACCAGCCTAAACGTTGCTCTCCTTCTCGGAGTTTCTTAATAGTTCTAGAATTCCGATGGAACGTTTTTGAAGTTGTGGACGACCATAGTTTTACTTTTGTTTTTGAGATCACATGATCCTAGTTTACGTGACCTGTTCTGTATAGTCTGGGCTCCTTTTGGATTCGGTTTCTTTTTAGTTTTTGAAATTGATATTTGCGAGAAAAATAAATAAATAAATAAATGTGCAAATAAGAATTGAAAACCAGTTTTTGAATGTGTCCCTCCACCTTTTAATTACCGTGCACAGATGAATCTCCCTGTGTTGCTGCCTGGCTGTGTGCTTGCACGGTGTGTTGGTATTTTAAATGAAGGTTTTGCGTTTTCAGGCGTGTGGATGAAGTTGGGACAGAGGGTCAGGGAAGAATCAGCAGCCTCAGCGGAGCCAACAGGAAGAGACGAAGGAAAGAGGAGGAGGAGGAGGAGGAGGAGAGGAATAGCGAGGCAAAGTCTGAAAGCAGCACGACATCCAGCAGCTCCGACGAGGAGGAAGGACCCCCAGACAGAGTGGACGCTGACCAGGAGCGCTGTGATAAACCCCCCCTGCAGAGTGAGAGAGCCCCCCCAGAGAAGAAAGCAGCTCCGATACCAGACAGTACAGCAGGCAGTCTTCCAGCTGAGAAGAAACCCTCCGAGCCCGCGGTCTTCATCCCAGTGGACCGGACAGCCGAGATTCAGGTTAGACCAGGGTGGCAATAAGACTCCTATTGCATAGCAGTTTCACCCATCCCAGGTTTTACTAGGAGCTTGATCAGCCACAGTGTGTATAGGTAACAACCTCATAGTAAAACCAGAAATGGATCAAACTGCTGTGCAACAGGAGTCTTAGACCAGCATCTGCACAGGGGTGGGCTGTGTGGTAACAGTAAACTAATCAAATACACTGAATTCTATATCTGTGTCGGTTTTTATTTACATTATAAGGTGCTGCAAGTGATACTCTGCGTACTCTGTGGCAGGCTTGGTGTAGAGTTACTGAGTGCTGTAAGGGTTGAAGGGCTGGACTCAGGGTGTCCTTTTCTTGCCTTGCAGGAAGCTCGCCTGAAGCTGCCGATTCTGGCAGAGGAGCAGGTGATCATGGAGGCGATCCGAGAGAACATGTTTGTGATCCTGTGCGGAGAGACAGGCAGCGGCAAGACCACACAGCTGCCACAGTTCCTGTACGAAGCCGGATATGCCAGGTACGGGTTGCAATCGTTTTATCCTGGATACCCAAGCTGTTGGCTTCATGTCTTCAGTAGAACTCTGCTGTATCCTGGATGCAAAACCAAAGTGTGTTGTTGGGGCAGAACTACAGAAGAATCCAACATCCTATCGACAAGGCAGATTGTTGTAGACCCCCTTGAAATCAGCTAGTAAAACTACAAAGCCCCTGATAGCTCGCTGTGCAGGACGTGGGGTGGAGTGCTCCTGTCGGGGCTGAGCAGGCTTTCACTCTGCTGTCTTGTGTTCCCTGTCGCAGTGGAGACAGCATCATCGGGATCACAGAGCCTCGGCGAGTGGCTGCGGTGACCATGTCCCAGAGAGTCTGCAAGGAGATGAACCTCTCCGACAGGTCGGTACCCATACTCCAGCGGCTCTGCAGGTCCCAGACTCGACCTTCACTGGAGTTACTCTGAGCTCTCCCCCTCCCGGAAATGTGACAGTTCACACCCTGGTGTTGATGTTGCAATTTCATGCTTTTTTTAAAACAAAATTCTGTTGTAAATTGATTTTATTTTAAAAGGATCAGGCTGTTAACGGTTGACATTGTATTGTGTGTCAACAGGATAGTATCTTACCAAATCCGCTACGAAGGAAACGTAACAAAGGACACGAAAATCAAGTTCATGACTGACGGTGTTCTGCTTAAAGAGATACAGAAGGTAATCCGCTTCAAACACAGCGATCAGTCCTTTATTAAACTCGGTAGAAACTAGCTGAGAACGGCTTCTCGTTTGCAATGGGGATCTGGGGTTAGCCTCCGTCGTAAAATTACATCAGCATGTTTGCGTGTGTAAGAATATGCTGTTCTAAGAGAAGCTGTTGAAAGCAGAGTACTGGTTGGGCTCCTGCGGTCTGTGTCTGATCTCTGCTCTGCCCGGCCTCTTTCTCAGGATTTCTTGCTCATGAAGTACAAGGTTATCATCATAGACGAGGCCCACGAGAGGAGTGTCTACACGGATATTTTAATAGGCCTGCTGTCTCGCATCGTGCCTCTGCGTAACAAGGTAAGGTTCTCCCAGGACAGCTGGTGTAAAACGTTGTGTGCTTCCTTGTCTTTGCAGCTGATCAACTTCTACCCCTTCAGGGAACCTCCCTGGATTATAGCAAACGTTGTGTGAGTTTCTAACCCTGCTGTAACTCGTTTGTCTGTCGCCCACAGAAAGGGCTGCCCATGAAGCTGATAGTGATGTCAGCCACACTGAGGATAGAGGACTTCACCCAGAACACTAGGCTGTTTCCCATCACCCCTCCGGATATTAAGGTGAGAGGGGGTTTGCAGTTCCCCCAGTGCTCCTTGGCCACTGAGCCCCATTCTATTACAAAGCAGTCTGCGCTCTTGCAGTCCTGACCCGTGCTGGCGTTCCCTTGCTGCAGGTGGACTCCAGGCAGTTTCCCGTCACCGTCCACTTCAACAAGCGCACCCCGCTGGACGACTACACCGGAGAGGCTTACCGGAAGATCAGCAAGATCCACCGCATGCTGCCAGCAGGTGAAGCGCTCCTTACCAGTTCACAACCTCGCGCTGTTCCGGGGCCCCAGCGCACCAAGTGTCCTGCCTAACTGTCTCTCTGTCTCTGCCTTGTCATCTTGCAGGGGGTATACTGGTGTTCCTGACTGGACAGGCTGAAGTGAACTCCCTGTGTAGGAGGCTGAGGAAAGCATTCCCGTTCAGGCCACACTGCAAGGCACCTGGTAAACACAACACCCCTGTGACTCTGTAACCCTCCGGGGAGGGAGAGGGGGAGCTCTGGGGTCTGAGCCAGCCTAGCCGGGTACGAGCTGTGCAGGGTTAGATACTGTTCAGTCTGCTGAGGTTAGTGCTGCTGGTTGCTGTGCCCCAGTACAGGAGAGTGAAGCGGGGACTCGAAACCAGAGCAGGCGTGGCTAATGAATGTCACGCCAGCAGCAGCAGGGTGGATCAGCCCTCTTACCACCGCTAATATTGTGGAAGCAGCTTTCTACCGTTCTGTGTGCCTCGTGGTCAGCTGTATAGATATTAACGACTTGTATGAAATGAGTAAAAGGTCTCTATTACAGAAGCAGAGGGGGAAGAGGATACTGTTGGAGACGTGAAAAAGTTTAAGAAGGCAAAACAAAAGAAAACTCTGGTATGTTTGTCGTCCCCGAAGATAGAGAGCCAAATGATCATGACAAATGTGCCCGCGGCTACAAAATATTATCAACATTTTAGAACTACTAACACAAAATTTAGTAAATGAAATGGCAGGCGTTCTGACTGCAGGTCAGTCTTTCAGTTTCTTGAAGTTTCTTTTTAGTTTGCAATGTGTGAGCTGGATCCCTGCTGCAGCTGTCGCCCCCTTCCTGTGCCCTGCAGACCATGCCGCGGATCGACCTGGATAACTACTCCACACTCCCCGTGGACGAGGGGGATGAGGACCGCGAGGCGGGCATCGACGATGAGGAGGAGCAGCTGGGATCAGACCTGGACCTGGACCTGGGAGAGGAGGAGGAGGGCGCTGGGGAGGGTGAGGAGCTGGGAGAGGAGGAGGAGGGCGCTGGGGAGGGTGAGGAGCTGGGAGAGGAGGAGGAGGAGGAGGGCGCTGGGGAGGGTGAGGAGCTGGGAGAGGAGGAGGAGGAGGAGGAGGGTGAGGAGCTGGGAGAGGAGGAGGAGGGCGCTGGGGAGGGTGAGGAGCTGGGAGAGGAGGAGGGTGAGGAGCTGGGAGAGGAGGAGGAGGAGGAGGGCGCTGGGGAGGGTGAGGAGCTGGGAGAGGAGGAGGAGGAGGAGGGCGCTGGGGAGGGTGAGGAGCTGGGAGAGGAGGAGGAGGAGGAGGAGGAGGGTGAGGAGCTGGGAGAGGAGGAGGAGGGCGCTGGGGAGGGTGAGGAGCTGGGAGAGGAGGAGGGTGAGGAGCTGGGAGAGGAGGAGGAGGAGGAGGAGGGCGCTGGGGAGGGTGAGGAGCTGGGAGAGGAGGAGGAGGGTGCTGGGGAGGGTGAGGAGCTGGGAGAGGAGGAGGAGGAGGAGGGTGCTGGGGAGGGTGAGGAGCTGGGAGAGGAGGAGGAGGAGGGCGCTGGGGAGGGTGAGGAGCTGGGAGAGGAGGAGGGCGCTGGGGAGGGTGAGGAGCTGGGAGAGGAGGAGGAGG
Source organism: Acipenser ruthenus (assembly GCF_902713425.1). Taxonomy (NCBI): domain Eukaryota; kingdom Metazoa; phylum Chordata; class Actinopteri; order Acipenseriformes; family Acipenseridae; genus Acipenser; species Acipenser ruthenus. The sequence goes on from NC_081209.1 coordinate 1,960,956, forward strand.
AGGGCGCTGGGGAGGGTGAGGAGCTGGGAGAGGAGGAGGAGGGCGCTGGGGAGGGTGAGGAGCTGGGAGAGGAGGAGGAGGAGGGCGCTGGGGACAAAACGGGCGGTCTAGTCAGTTATTCCAATCGGTGGCCAATCCAAACGCTGCCGTCATTGTTGTTGTTGTTGTTGTTGTTATTATTATTATTATTATTATTATCATTTAGCAGACGCTTTTATCCAAAGTGACTTACAGAGACTAGGGGGTGAACTATGCATCACAACTGCTGCTGCAGAGTTGCTTACAGTAGGACCTTGTTTGTTTTATGTACCTCCTGGTAATAAGCCCCTGTCTCTAACCACCGGTCCACCTGCCACACTGTATGGTGAACACGATTACTGCCTTTTTTTTCTATAGGCATTTCAGGCTACCTTAGTTTGTCTGGGAAATAATCTTAAACAGTACTATTTAAATGGATGTTCCCATTCTGAACTCTAGGTGGTGCTAGAGTTCAGAATGGGAACAATGATCAATGAAATAGACCCCCATGAAGGTTACAGGTTGAACAGCAGTTCCTCTTCACTGTCATCGTCCTGCCGTCCGATCAGGTGTAGCCTGTACCTTTATACCTGTCCTGTGATTTCCTCCCAGGTGACAAGTCGGACCCCTCGCTCCCTCTCTACGTCCTCCCACTCTATTCCTTGTTGGCACCAGAAAAGCAAGCCAAGGTAACTCCTTTCTGTCATTACCAGAGTCCTCCTCCACCTCCCCTGTAGTGCCTGCAGTATTTGGCACCAGTTAGCTGTGTTTGAGTTCCAGAGAGGTTGATCGTCAATGGTTAAACAAATTGCTTTTGCTCGTTTTGTTTCTTGTTACGTGTGAAGTGAAAGAATGTCACGCTGCATTTGATTCAGCTCGTATTTATTCAATTCAGCAGCTGAATGTTTACTGCTACACATTACAGGGATGGAAATAAGACTCCTATTGCATAGCATTTTGACCCATTCCATGTTTTATTAGGTGTTTGATTAGCCACAGCTTATAGGCAACGAGCTCAGGTGTGTCTTATTAAATTCATGGTAAAACCAGGCATGGATTGAACGGCAGTGCAACGGGAGTCTTATTTCCATCCCTGCGTGAACACAGCGATGTCTGTTCAGTTGATCTGAACGGTGGCAGATCTAAGCACAGCTGCTGTTTAAATCAAGGAGGGAGGGCTTTGTGAAAAGTTGAGCTCCTCAGAACACCCCTGCAAGGTGCGTCGCTGATGTCTGCTGTGAATCCCCCCAGGTGTTCCGACCCCCTCCCCCCGGCACCAGGCTGTGCGTGGTCGCCACCAACGTGGCAGAGACCTCGCTTACCATCCCGGGCATCAAGTACGTGGTGGACAGCGGGAGAGTGAAGAGGCGCTTCTACGACAGAGTCACCGGCGTCTCGTCCTTCAGGGTCACCTGGACCTCCCAGGCCTCGGCCGACCAGAGAGCGGGGCGAGCCGGCCGCACCGAGCCAGGACACTGCTACAGGTCAGCAAGCAGGAGGAGCAGAGGGGGCATTATTATATAGCGAGCAGGGCGATCGCCTTATAGAGAGTCACTTATTATATAGAGAGTGGAGCGATCGCATTAGAGAGAGTCACTTATTATTATATAGAGAGCAGGGCAATCACATTATAGAGAGTCACTTATTATATAGAGAGGGGCAATCGCATTAGAGAGAGTCACTTATTATATAGAGAGTGGAGCGATCGCATTAGAGAGAGTCACTTATTATTATATAGAGAGGGGCAATCGCATTAGAGAGAGTCACTTATTATTATATAGAGAGCAGGGCAATCACATTATAGAGAGTCACTTATTATTATATAGAGAGCAGGGCAATCACATTATAGAGAGTCACTTATTATATAGAGAGGGGCAATCGCATTAGAGAGAGTCACTTATTATTATATAGAGAGCGGAGCGATCGCATTAGAGAGAGTCACTTATTATTATATAGAGAGCAGGGCAATCACATTATAGAGAGTCACTTATTATTATTATAGAGAGAGCAGGGGTGGTATCACAGGTCACCTATGCTTAATATCCAGCAGGGTTACCTAAGGGTGAGCTTTAATCATCATCTTTGAAAATCATATTTTGAATCCACTGTTTTATTAAAAATCAGCTCTAAACGCGCTGAATTGAAGATGTTTAAAACAGCCCTGTTACCCACAAATAAATGAAAGTGCGTGCTTGTTTGATAGACTGTACTCATCGGCTGTCTTTGGAGACTTCGAGAAGTTCTCTCCGGCTGAGATCACAAGAAGACCAGTGGATGACCTTGTTCTCCAGATGAAGGACTTGAACATTGACAAGGTTTGTTTCCAGCTGTGTATTTCACAAAGCAGGTTTACAAGACTTTACAGCCAGTGTGTACTTGCATGGTTAGTGACATTCACAAAGTACTGGGCAATGAAGGTTTGTTTTATTTAACTAATAAAACATACCTTCACTTAGCTGGGACTTTTACTAAAGCCCTGGCGATCAAGCTGTAAAATTCACTGTAGATCGCTTCCTTATATAGCTTCTGAGCTAGTGAACCTCCAGAGAACGTGGCTGCATGTATCCAGCTGCCTGGAAAGCTGGCATCAGATCTGATGTATCTGAAGTTATTTTAATCCACAGAGGTGTTTCTGTTTATTTATTTTTCAATTTGGTTTTTCGTTGTCCCTGTAATATTTCTCCTGCCAGGTAATCAACTTCCCGTTCCCAACGCCCCCCTCGTCAGAAGCACTGATGGCAGCCGAAGAGCTGCTCCTGTCCCTGGGAGCCTTGGAGGAGCCCCCCAAGCACGGCAGGTAAGAGCTCGGAGATGTTCTCACTTATTGCTGTGTCTTCATCGTATTGCTGTGTCTTATCGCATCGCGTCCGTTGTGTAGAGGCCTGAACATGATGTTTTGCTTGTACTGTATATTACCTTGGACAGCCCTATTAAAGCCCCATCTTTATATTGCAGGCTAAAGGAGTTGGAGAGAGCGAAGCTGAGCTGTCCCATCACCCCCCTGGGCAGAGCGATGGCTGCCTTCCCCGTGGCGCCACGCTATGCCAAGATGCTGGCTCTGGGGAAGCAGCAGGCCTGCCTGCCCTACGTCATCACGCTGGTGTCCGCGATGACTGTGAGGGAGATCTTCCAGGAGTTGGACAGGTAGAGACGCCTTGGGATAAAATACTGTACTAACGGTTGACTTTTGCGATATCGTTTTGAAACCTTTGGCCACAGCTGTATAAATGATGGTTCAGTGAATGCACGCTTGTTGATTGGGATTCGCTGTGCAGCAGCCTGACCCTTCCTGTGTCTGCAGACCCGCAGTCAGCGACGAGGAGAAGGACAAGCTGACCGGGAAGAGGGCCAGGGTGGTCCAGATGAGGAGGATCTGGGCAGGCCAGGGAGGAGCTCTGGGGCTGGGGGACCTCATGGTGATGCTGGGTAAGCGAGGCGTGGGGGGAGGGCATTGGGAGGAACGAGGGTCCTGGGGTCCACAGAGTCCGTGTCCCCTGCATGTCCACGCAGTGAGCCGCTTGTGTGTGTCGGGTTTCCCTGCAGGTGCTGTTGGTGCCTGTGAGTATGCGGGCTGCACTCCGAAGTTCTGTGAAGACAACGGGCTCCGCTACAAAGCCATGGTTGAAATCCGACGCCTGCGAGGGCAGCTTACCACAGCAGGTAGCGTTAGCACACCGGGGGTTACGTTCAAGTGAGTCGGGGGTACTGGCATCACACACAAAACAAAGGTCTGTTAGAGAAGCCTATTCGATTGGTTAGAGTGCTGATGTATTTCCCTCCCTCTGCTCAGTGAATGCTGTGTGCTCCGAGGCCGGACTGTTTGTGGACCCCAAAATGAAGCCCCCCATGGACTCCCAGGTGACCTTCCTGCGGCAGATCGCCCTGGCCGGGCTGGGAGACCACCTCGCCAGGAGGGTGCAGCCAGAGGAGGTGCTGGACCCCAAGTGGAGGAACGCGTACAAGGTGTCTTGCTGGAAATGCTTCTTGGAATGTGTTTGTGTGCCCTGAGGACTGCTATAAGGAAGCCAGTTACACTTGCATGCAGCAAACACACCGTTTTCCCCATCCTTGTTGTGTTTTTAAATGCATCCAGATATTAAAGCCCTCCCCCTCGATTCCCCGCAGACCCCTCTCTTAGACGATCCTGTGTTCATCCACCCCAGCTCCGTGCTGTTCAAGAAGCTCCCAGACTTCGTGGTGTACCAGGAGGTGGTGGAAACAACCAAGATGTACATGAAAGGTAAGTGTGAGCGAGCTGGAAAGAAATGTGTGGCCGAAGGGGACAAGCTTCTTCTAAATGAAAAGTTCACCGTGTCCCTCCCCAGGTGTCTCTGCGGTGGAGCCGGAATGGGTCCCTGTCCTCCTCCCTCAGTACTGCCATTTCGGGAAGCCTCTGGAAACGCCCGGCCCGCGATACTGCTCGGAGACCGGCAGGGTCAGGTGCCACAGAGAAAGCACTTTCTGTAAGCGTGTCTCCATCATTACAGAATCGAACCCTGTCACGGAAGAGAAGGATGTTACGAAGGCTCCTTTGTTAAAAAATACCTTTTGTTGTTGTTGATTGAAACAGCATTTCAAAAACGGGCTCTGGTTAAAGGTTTAAAATGTGGGGTTTGTTGAAGTTAGTTTGCCCAGTGTGTAGGTTCTGTTTGTACTTTTTACCAGACTAACAAAACAACTTGTTGCAGCCCGAAAAAGTTATAAAGGAAGCAGTTTGAAAACGTTAAGCTTGAATACTGATTTTATTTCAGGAAAGGGACTTTAAACATTTGAGTACTCTTCCTAACGCCTAACCCCTTGGCACAGTGAACGCTGTGTATGCTGTCCTGGCTGCAAGCTCAGCCCGGGTCTCTGTTCCTTTGCTCAGACCATGTAGGCTGGCACAGTGAACGCTGTGTATGCTGTCCTGGCTGCTAGCTCAGCCCGGGTCTCTCTTTCTTTGTTCAGACCGTGTAGGCTGGCAGCTCCCGGCTGTGGAGCTGGACTACCCGGAGGGACTGGACTGCTACAAACACTTTGCAAAGTATTTACTGGAAGGACAGGTAGGCATCTGACTGGTGTTAAGCAGCCTTGTGTGTAACTTCACCTTGTGTTTTAACATTTTCTTTACTATTTAATGGTGGTTCTGGGTTGTGGTGTTACTCCTTATTTAATCATGTGACAGTATGACCTTTCAGCTCTTGGACGGAGTGCGGGTTGTGCTGGCAGAGTTGAAAGGTCACATCGTCACAAGAATCCGAAGTGACGGGACTAAACAGCCTTCCTTATTCCATTCAAATCCGGTGACCAGGGGAACGCTGGACTCTGCCAGCACAACCACACTGGCAGAGTTGAAAGGTCACATCGTCATATGATTTGAATGGAATTAGGAAGGCTGTTTAGGCCTGTCAATTCAGATTCTCCAGAAGAACTCAAAGCAGCTCAAAGGCAGGTAAAGACAGATCTAGAGAAACATGGTAATAACTGGAGAACGAGAACCCAGAGCCAGAACCGCTCTGATTCATTGAAGAGGTGGTGGGGTGGTGGGTTGGTGGGGGGGGGGGGGCATTTAAAAAATAAGAGACAAGTTGACCAGGTTACAGCTACAAACATGAAACTGTGTCTGTTGATAATGAATTGAAGTCCTCTGATTTCTCAGGTGGTTTCAAAGCTGCGTTCTTACACAAGCTGTCTGCTCTCCAATCCCTCAACGATGCTCAAGACCTGGGCCAAGTAGGTGTTTGGTTGTGATGGTGCTGAAGCCTTGTACAGGTAGTAATAGAAATGAGAACAAGCTGTACATGCTGGACCCCTGTAGGGTGCATGGAAAAGAGAGACGAAGTAACACTCAGCGTGTCGTGTGTGTGTGTCTCTCTCTTAGGCTTCAGCCAAGGACTGAGACTCTGCTGAAGGCACTGGTTTCCGAGAAGGCAAACTGCAGGAGCGCTTTGCTGTCAGCCTGGAAGAGAAACGACAAGTGTGAGTGTATAGTGGTACCGCTGGTACCTCCTCCTGCTCTGCAGCTCTCTGCGTGACTCCTCACTGACGAGACGAGGTGACTCCAGAGAATGAGTCCAGCGACACTCTCTCCAATCTCAATTGTTGGGACCGGGCCCAGTTCAGATTAGTACATTTGCGTCAGAGTACCGATTTTTAGTAATCTGTTCTGAAAATGCCTTGTCTGCACTTGTTATTTGATGTTTCTGATGCTCTCCCAACATGTGTGCCATCAAAAAACAGAAATAAACCTTTTTGAAGGGAAACGTAATACAGAGACAGTTGTACATATTCAGTTTCTACAGCCGCTATCCGCCTGCGTTACCATTGTGGAGCAGCTGTGAGTCGGATCACAGGTCGCTTCCAATTAGCCACGGCTGGGTCTGCTGGATTCAGATGCCTTTTTATAATCTAATTAATCCTAATCCCAATCCCGAGGATTCATTATGACATGGCTATCGTTATAGCAGCCTTTGAAAAGAACCAAATAAACATACAACTGTGATAAAGATCACCAGTATTATTTTGAGAGTCTCTCGTGAATGCACAGTTACAAGTAGCTGCAGTGATGTGATATCAGGGCTATGTTTAAAATGCATGGAATACAAGCGCACTGACACGTCTTTATTGTGGTTTGTTACTCTTCTTAGACCTGCTGTCTGCTTACAGCCAGTGGCTTCCTGAATCAATGCACAAAGATGTAGCGAAGAACTGGCCTCCTGTGTGAAGGAACATCATTTGGAGCCACTTTTCCACGCCTGGGAGTGCTGTGGCTGTGAAATCAGGACTGGACTAACAAGAGTCTTCGTTTAAGCCTTAACATACTGTCCCAGGACCAGGGAATACTTCCCAGTGAGCTTTCACAGCATCTGCAAAGGGGTTTTCAAAGTGAAAGCGGCTTCATGTTTCAAACCGGTTTTAAGACCCGTTGCGCAAAAAGACTCGGGGCCCCGAACACTGTTGGAAATCCATTGGGTTTAAAGTCCTTATTTTGACTTTGTAGCTGCTTTTGAGGATGCTATTGAAACAGTAACCACCCTAAACCAAATAAATTCATCATTGGACTGCTTTAGACTTTTTTTTTTTGTCTTTTATTTTTTGTCATTTGGAAAAGGTTTTGAAATGTATACTCGCATTGTATGTTTTGTGTGTGTGTGTGTGTGAGGAACAGCAGAGTGTATTATTCTGGATACTCAGGACCCTCGTGTTTCTGGTCTTTGTAAGACTTTAACCGTTATGTAGTGGTGCATGCTAAGACAAAAGGGTATTTTCATTCTAGACCTACACTTTAGATACGATGCAGTCATATTGAAAAGTGTTAGTATATTATTGTATTAATTACATTTGCATAAGTCACTTACTTTTATATACAATTGTAACTAAACAGAATTGAATTGTGGTCTCAGTTCTGTGCTCTTGTAGCACAGTCAACCCGGAAAAGGACGCCAGTGCTTTGCTTTATTGGTCTGCCTCTATAAAGAGTCCTGTAAAGTATTATAGGACGATACAGACTGTCTTGTGATAAATAAATAATTAATGTACATTGACCAACTTGACACCATCATACAATCTATATTTATATTATTTGTTGGTGTGTTTTATGTATGTATTTATATATTGATCCACTAAATAGATATAAAATGGGAATGCTTTAGATGTTACTGTAGTTTAGGCCGGCTGCTTTTTTATGTTTATATGAAAGTATTAATTTAAAATGCAAAATATAAATAAATAAATCGGTGTATTTTAATAAAATGATTAAAAATGTTTAGCCTCCCCGTCGGGGAATTGAACCCCGGTCTCCCGCGTGACAGGCGGGGATACTGACCACTATACTAACGAGGAGCTCGCTAGGAGTGCTTCCCCGTTCGCAGTTTTCATGTCTTCCTGTAGGGATTTGCTGTACAGTACAATGTACCTAATGTAGCTGTGTGTGAGCAACAGGCATCATTATATTAATGGAAACTTTACATACCAATACCTGTGTAAAAAAATATATATCCGTGTCAAAATGAGTATGCTACCTAACACCTGGGACGCATTGTATCTAGGGGATGTAGCTCAGTGGTAGAGCGCATGCTTTGCATGTATGAGGCCCCGGGTTCAATCCCCGGCATCTCCAGGTCTGACTATTTTTTTTTTAAATCACACATGGTACTTTGTTATTTTTTTAGACGTCTTGTTTTATTGTTTCATACGATTAGCTTCCACTTTCCAGTTTTAAAAGCACTGCCTTTTTTGTTTGTTGGTGATACAGTACCACGCTGCTGTATTAGGGTGAATCTGACACATACATACAATAGCATAATTACTGATTTGTGTAAGGAAACAATCTAAAATAATTGTTAAATATTAGCGTTAGCCTTAGTCCGGAACACAGACAATTCTATCACATGACACAGTAACAGTTGAGCGAGCAGCTGACTACACACTTTCTTACTGTTCGCTCTGCAGCCAAGCTCTGTAAACAGAACGTGCTCTTTAGCTTTAAGACTGGTAATGATTTGAGTCACATTCCAACCTCACAGCTTACCGTAATCTCCTAATGACTAATGTGCTGGAATTGTATTGAGAAATATGTATGTGTTGCCAAGGTTAAACGAATATTTCAAAACTGCTGTGGTTACCGCGATCATCAATTAAGACCTTTAAAACTAGAACTGCACCCTAAGCATTGGATCAGGTTCGCCCAACCTGCAGTGCTGGTAATTCTGCATTGTGTGGCTGGCAAAAGCAATGCTTTATATTTAGCACCCTCCATGACTAATTTCCTGTTTTTGAGCTTGTATTACAGATCGGAATGCCACAGAAGGAAGTACCGGGCTGCACTGCAGAGGCACTAAAAAGAGGCATTCTCTCTGCAATGCATTTCACAGAGATACCAGTGCACTTTAACGTGCACTGTTTCGCTTGATCGCTTGCCTTGACATATCGTTGAAATGTTTGATTCTGGGCTAAAGTCTGCGGCACAGACAACCTCCATTAGCCAGGCAGCCGTTAAAATGTGATTTTCAAAGTGGGTCTGTGCTTTCACCCAGGTTACAACCAACCAACTAACTAGCTGCTAACTGTTCTGGGCTAAACACATGGTTAACATCCTTTGCATAACAAATGTCTCAGTATCTATTTACTACTGGTTTCTAAGAAAGTGGCAACACCCTGTAGACCCCCAAAACCCGGCCGACCCCCCCTTTGTAATGATAATTAAACTGTTTCTTCAATACGCTGAGAGATCATAAACAGTGAAGTATTCCAGTATTCTCGCGTATCATAAAATCCCAGGCAGTGCCTAACACTGTACGTGCTACAGACTGCCGTGTTTGTTTAAAAATGCGTGCAGGCTTTCATCTGCCATATACTACTTTGGTAAGGAGGGAATTATATATAATAAAGAATCCTCTTACAAATTATTGACCTGATTGTTTAGCAAATACCCCTGATCAGAAAAAAAAGCATGACAGGTTATGCTATTGCTAACAATGCTGTTTTTGTGTTTTTTTTTTTATTATTTTCTAACTGGTTAAAATGAATCCTGCCTCTGTGCAGACTTGTTTCAGCCACATCCTCAGGTTGGGGGGGGGGGGGCAGCGGGGGTGTCTTCCTCAGTCACACACACGTGAGCACCTGCTGACGTTCCTCTAATCCAATCACACAGCTGTTGCTATGCTTCTGCCCTTGTGCTGGTTGCAGACTGCGCCTCTGTGTTGATCGAGTCCCTTGGCAGTGTGTTGTTATGAAAATGTGCAGGCAGCTGCCTGGCCCTCGCTGGCTGGATGCAAAGAAAGGATTATTGTGCACTCGGCAGGGCGGATTGGATTTCTCTGCAGGACCAGCGTTACAGCTCACGTGTCTTGCACAGCAGAGCCAGCTGATACTGGCTCTTTCTAAATGAATCAGCTTACATATATAAACGACATTTAGTACATGTGTGGCATTAGAATCACATTTACATTAAGGCTGGTTCACAACTGTGTACTATCTATATTAAAACCCAGATCCATGTTGTCTATGCGTGTTTGTATAGCACAGCTTTTCCGCTCTGTGGCCTTGCAGTGTGTTTTATATGTTATTTATTTATTTTTATTTTATTTTTAAGAGGTAGACAAAAGTTATTGTATTTCTTGCTCTTATTGTATTACTTGTATTGTAACACTTGAAATGTATTTGCTTACGATTGTAAGTCGCCCTGGATAACGGCGTCTGCTAAGAAATAAATAATAATAATAATAATAGACACCATGACCATCATGAGACTCACTAGACAATAAGAGGCGTTGGTCTTCACATTCTGACTGAATCCCGAGAGAGCAGAAGAGTCATTATTAAACGATTAAATGATGGGTTTGCATTGTCCACTTAGTAATATCACAACAAGCAACTAATTATTGTTTCTCAGCATTCGTGTTTAACCGCTGGTGTATTAAAAGTCACCAGAGGCTTCACATAAATAACCAACGATATTAGACTTTAAAGATATACATACTAACTTCTGTAAAGAATAATGGGAGCGGTTACTGCTACCACAATAAAAATTTAAATAGAGCTGTTGCTAGGGAACTGTAACCAGGGCAGCCAGGTAAAGTGATATGAGGAAGACCAAAGGCTGTAGAGAACTGATAGACTGGTTTTTTAAGAAAATATATATTTCCTTGTTCTCCCAAACGAACCCTTTACAAAACAAACATGTGCAAGAAATGACTGTTTATTGAAACTGAAAGCGAGAGTACCAATTAATACATTGACTTAGGTCAAATATCTGACAAGAAATACTGTACTGCGAAAAAAAAGTGTATATATATATATATATATATTTTTTTTTTTAATTAAAAAAAAATACTTCAAAGGGGTCTACCAATCACCTTTCTGGAATACAAATTAAGTAAAGTCTATACTCTCTTAAACATCCACAGTTTATAATTTCTTGACGTCGCTTGACCAGTCAACTCCAGTCCGCCATTTACTGCAATCCCTCCCCTTCACAGAAAAAACAACAGCAACCCCCAGGAAACTGCTCGAGCGAGCCCAGCAACACCCCTTCCTCGACACGTACCAACGACAGAGCAATCGACATTATTCCGGGAGTACGAGCTTAAAAATACTATCATGTAAATAAAAACATTATACATTACTTTATTTCTGTTTTTTTAATCATCTTACTGATAATATAACCCACAATGACTTCAGTGCGCAGTAATTAGTACCTACTGGGCGTTTCGGCGGAGGGATACGTCATCAACGTTATAAATAGCGGTACCTTTGTTTGGTGCGGCAGATACTTTCCTGACTTCAGAGAGGATAGGTGCTGAGAGTGAGAAATATATACAGTTACCGGGGCAAAAAAGCGTAAATGTAAGTACAGTTTTTACTTTAAATTATTAATTTTAAATGTGTACTGTAAATATTCTGTGAAGTTTAAAGAGTAGTTATCTTGTATTACAGTCATTATCGTCATCGCATAAATAACGAACAACTGCGCATTTGCTTAAGTCGGCCTTTTTTCTTTTAATTACTTTTTAAAATTATTAATGTATATTTACGATTATTTATGTCGCGTTTCGTATACATCGTGTCAAAAGTGGGTTCATGTTTGGGGGTAATCGATGTATAGTTTTATATAAAATATTTCCGTGTATTTTGACCTTGCTACGCGTATGTTTTCATTGTTTGTGTGTTAATGCTGCGTCAGATCACCCAACGGTGTTAATGGGTGAAGGGGGTATATTGTAAACACAGAATTGTGATTTAAACTAGCAGAAACAACGTTTTGTCTAAATCCTATTCTGGAATAATCCGGATTGGGGGAGAAGGATAAAGATTCAGTTTCGAAATGGAAGGTTTGCAGACCGCATTAACGGAGGGCGTGTCCTCGGGTTTAGCCGAGAGTACCTGATTTGCATAAATGATGACTGCCCTGCTTATTCACTTGTTCGCGCAGACTCGGTGTTCTCTGCCTCATCTGGGTGAGGCTGTACATAGTAAATTATTTACACGTGTGTGTGACTGTCAGTGTATACATACTGAACACAGTTCGTGTGGTATGAATGTTTGTTGTAAACTCATTAGTTGGCCGTGCCGATGTATTACTGTATCGGTATAATACAGTACTTAAAGGTATAGACCAATTGTAGTTTCTAATAACCAGCATCAGTGTAGTTTGTGATGTCTGGTAATAGTGCAGCACACTTTTTTTTTAACGCAGTTATAGATAAGTCAACATCAGTCTGTATTCATGCAGCAATATAAATGGCATATTTAAATAAAATACAAAAAAGGAGAACGTTACTTTCATGTTGCTTGTTAATTGATGCTTGGCTATCGCTGTTCAAGGTGTAAGCTTAAACCCTTGTGTCATTTACACAGTTGTGGAAACATTAGGTATTACAGACGAAGAGCTGGCTTTATGTAAATTGTAACACTGTAATTGGACTGCCAAAGCCCGGCTAGCTCTGTTTTATTAGTTGAAATGTTTCAATGAGATTGTAATTCATCATGTACCATTACATGTTTTATATACAATATTTTAAACAATAGTTAATGTATTTTACACTGCACATTCTTTTTAAAATGATTGTATTCAATGTATTGTGACTTGCCGTGAATAGGAGATGCAGTTTTTGAAGTTGCGTCTCAATGTGTTCAGCTGCCAATAACTACATGCATTAGAATTGCTTTCATAGCTAACCTGTTTAATCTCTTTCAGATTGAAAATGCAGATCTTTGTGAAGACCTTGACTGGTAAGACCATCACCCTGGAGGTTGAGCCCAGTGACACCATTGAGAACGTGAAGGCCAAGATCCAAGACAAGGAAGGCATCCCCCCAGACCAGCAGAGGCTGATCTTCGCTGGCAAGCAGCTTGAAGATGGCCGTACCCTGTCTGACTACAACATCCAGAAGGAATCCACCCTGCACTTGGTGCTGCGTCTGAGGGGAGGTATGCAGATCTTTGTGAAGACCTTGACTGGTAAGACCATCACCCTGGAGGTTGAGCCCAGTGACACCATTGAGAACGTCAAGGCCAAGATCCAAGACAAGGAAGGCATCCCCCCAGACCAGCAGAGGCTGATCTTCGCTGGCAAGCAGCTTGAAGATGGTCGCACGCTGTCAGACTACAACATCCAGAAGGAATCCACCCTGCACTTGGTGCTGCGTCTGAGGGGAGGTATGCAGATCTTTGTGAAGACCTTGACTGGTAAGACCATCACCCTGGAGGTTGAGCCCAGTGACACCATTGAGAACGTCAAGGCCAAGATCCAAGACAAGGAAGGCATCCCCCCAGACCAGCAGAGGTTGATCTTCGCTGGCAAGCAGCTTGAAGATGGTCGCACACTGTCCGACTACAACATCCAGAAGGAATCCACCCTGCACTTGGTGCTGCGTCTGAGGGGAGGTATGCAGATCTTTGTGAAGACCTTGACTGGTAAGACCATCACCCTGGAGGTTGAACCAGCTGACACCATTGAGAACGTGAAGGCCAAGATCCAAGACAAGGAAGGCATCCCTCCAGACCAGCAGAGGCTGATCTTCGCTGGCAAGCAGCTTGAAGATGGTCGCACGCTGTCAGACTACAACATCCAGAAGGAATCCACCCTGCACTTGGTGCTGCGTCTGAGGGGAGGTATGCAGATCTTTGTGAAGACCTTGACTGGTAAGACCATCACCCTGGAGGTTGAGCCCAGTGACACCATTGAGAACGTGAAGGCCAAGATCCAAGACAAGGAAGGCATCCCCCCAGACCAGCAGAGGCTGATCTTCGCTGGCAAGCAGCTTGAAGATGGTCGCACGCTGTCCGACTACAACATCCAGAAGGAGTCCACCCTGCACTTGGTGCTGCGTCTGAGGGGAGGTATGCAGATCTTTGTGAAGACCTTGACTGGTAAGACCATCACCCTGGAGGTTGAACCAGCTGACACCATTGAGAACGTGAAGGCCAAGATCCAAGACAAGGAAGGCATCCCCCCAGACCAGCAGAGGTTGATCTTCGCTGGCAAGCAGCTTGAAGATGGTCGCACACTGTCCGACTACAACATCCAGAAGGAGTCCACCCTGCACTTGGTGCTGCGTCTGAGGGGAGGTATGCAGATCTTTGTGAAGACCTTGACTGGTAAGACCATCACCCTGGAGGTTGAGCCCAGTGACACCATTGAGAACGTGAAGGCCAAGATCCAAGACAAGGAAGGCATCCCCCCAGACCAGCAGAGGTTGATCTTCGCTGGCAAGCAGCTTGAAGATGGTCGCACGCTGTCCGACTACAACATCCAGAAGGAGTCCACCCTGCACTTGGTGCTGCGTCTGAGGGGAGGACAGTAAATCAAGCTTAACCGTTGCACTTAAAGGAAAAGGCTGCAGCATGATTCTGTGTTTCTTTTCAATTCCTTTGTAACACTTTTGTTTAATTCTGCTTCAATAAAGCTCATGCATTCCTGAAACTCTTGCCTGATCATTGAGTCCTATAAAAGTCTTTATAAATTGGTATTTGATATCAATCACAACAAAGAAAGTCTGGTGTTAATAGGATCCTATTAATAATCCAATTAAAGAATGGTTAACGCTTTGCTTCTGATATATCTTAGTTCAATGGAAACTTTGTTTATACATAGTTCCCATTGTTTAGTGTACTTGGAAAAACCTTGGCCTACCTTGTGTTGCCTCAAGTACAAGTTTAGTGTCAATCAGGGTCTTGTAAAAGTCTCCCATTGGCTAAAATCAGACATCTTAGTCTTTAATCAATTGTATGTACTGGCTTAAACATCAATAATAAAGTAGTCCTGTAAATGCAATGGTCTAGTATTCTACTGAAAATGAACCCATCAGCTTTTAGGGGCAATGCTGCAAAGGTCTTAATTCAACATGGTACCAGCGTCAGGGGTGTCGAACTGTGTTCCTGGAGGGCCGCAGTATCTTCTGTCTTTCTTTCCACCTGAGCTCTCAATTACTTAATTGGTCTAATTTATTTGATTAACTGGACACATTTAACACTTCTCTTCAGGCCTCAATGTTTCATATGCAGTGTACCTTGAATTAAGTGCTTTTTTAAAACCAACTGTAAAAGACCTTAAAATACTAAATGTCAGATTTAACATATTGGGTCAATTATGTTAATTGAGAGCTTAAGTTGGAATGAAAACCAGAAGACCCTGTGGCCTTCGAGGACTGGAGTTTGACACTCCTGCTCTAGGCTCTCCTAACTTGATTTAAGGTGTCTTAACATCTTATAGCTATGGGTAAGAATTTATATGGAGTGTTTAAGGTTTACATATGTATACAGTAGAACCTCATTTATCAGGGGCTCCCTGATGAGTTTTATCTCAGATACAGTATGTTATTGCCAATGTGGCGTTCCTGCCCACGGTGTGCACATAAATAACGATGCATGCGTCAGTCTAAAACCTGTGGAGTCGATGCCAAGACAGCAGCGCTACGTATTGGAGAATTCATTGCTTGGTATGAGCAGCAAAAGGATGTGGGTTCTGTAAAATTAGTTCCCCTGAGGCAGTTACTTTGTGAATCCCAGAAAACATATTTTGCCTCACTGAAACAAAAGACTATGATGGACATTCACAAGGTTCAAAAGAAAGACTTGCAGCTGTGAATTGTTTAAAAAAAAAAAAAATGCTGAAAAGTAGCCAAAAAATCTAGAAATTGAAAGGTTTCCTACCTCGTCTCACCAGGAGCTGATGTTGATACCTACACACCACCTTGAGAGTGGGAAGCTTGCAGATGCCACAGCTCCGTTCGTGATAGTAATGCTGTTTAGGTAATTCCCTCAGTGTGTGCTACTGTATTTCATAGTCCTTCAGCCAACAAATGTATGTTTCAACTCCACAAAATTAGCTTTGATTTTGTTTAAAGTTAAGGTATCTGTCTACTTTTTGTGCTGTAGGTCACGTGATCAGATTGTAGTTTTGCAGTGAGTGACCTGCAGCACAGGAAGTAAGTCTATCACAAAGCAACAGCGAGATTTATCTGCATTAAAACCTTAAAGTAAAAAAACAAGCCAAGTAGCAAGAGATCTTGAACACAAGTGTTAACGTACCAACAACTACCAGCACAGCAAACACAAAGCAATTAGCAAACATTGGTGTGCAAGCCATTTGTATATTAATTCTTAATACGTATCTTAGCATGTTAATAATGTTGGAGCCCCCTCATATGGTCTGCATAAACACCCCGGCTTTAAAAAAGAGAATGTTTCCAGGTGCATCTTTTTAAACGCCCTCCACAAAAAAACAAGTAGGGCAGCCTGAGATTGCTGTATGGAAGCATTGCAATGTTTACAGTCTGTCATGGCAACAGCCCCCATCTCCTCCAGCGTCTTCCAGATCAGCATTGTCAATGCTGGCTGTGTCTTAACAGACAATGAATGGTCCTTTGTGTTTCTGTTAATGACAACAGGCCCAGTGGCCTAATGGATAAGGCATCAGCCTCCGGAGCTGGGGATTGTGGGTTCGAGTCCCACCTGGGTCGTTCATTTATGTTTCAAAGTTCAGTGATGAAATAATAATATATATTTTAGAAAAATCTGCTGCAAATGTAATCTAGATTGTTATTGTTCTGTTTAAAGTCCTTTTTTAAAGCTTTGTGCAAAACAAAAGGCAGGGTAATAGAAATGGCTTGTTCCAGCAATTCTATCGTCAACAGTATTTGTTATGTTTGACAATGAGAAAAACATTGCAATATTAAATTCAGTGACAGTAGTTATTATTATTAAGTACATTTCTGTATAAGCGTTTTGTAACCAGCAGAAAGCACAGGGGGGATCAGTGCCTGGCAGAGACACAAGGAGGGCAGGTTTATCTCAGCCCTTACTCCAACCTGCAATCTGCAGCTCCATAAAAGGGAAATAAAAACACACTGTTACAACACAAGCAGCATGCAGCTGAGAGGGTTGTGTAAGGAAAGGAGCGACTGAAGCATTTACATTACCATTCCCCTTTGTTGTAAAGGCCTTGATAAACCAGGCCCTGGGGGTATCTGCAATAAAGGGGGTCTATGAAGTATGCACATCTTAGGAGAGGAAAAATGATATCTGATCAGGACAGCGTTGCAGGATACAAGGAGAACAAATACTGTAGTCTGCACAAAAGAATCCCTAACTAACGTGATTCCTCACACCTCCCAGTGCTCTAGCACGGTGACTGTAGAATGCAATGAGCTCTATTGAAAAAGGAATCGAATTCCAGGAAGTTTAGAGTCATGAGTGTGGCAGCATGAGTCATGAGTGTGGCAGCAACTTCTGTAGTGGTCTGTTGTGGTTTCCTGACATTTATCTGAGAAGGTGTTGTATTTTTTTGGTCATCTGATTCCATCAGATCTTCAGGGTCGGTTTAATAGGTTTTCCATGCCTTGCAGGTCTTTTCATAATTAAAGTGAGCAAATCTATGATTTTACACCCAGTTAGCCACAGTTGAGCCGGGTAGAGGACAAGTAACAAGGTCATGGCTACCCCGTCAAATAAATCCAACATTTTCAGTTGGGCCAGACAATGAAGGGTCAGGCTCTACAGAGTTAATGAAGAGAGAGCCGCTGGAACCCAGGGGACCAGACAATGAAGGGTCCGGCTCTACAGAGTTAATGAAGGTGTGGGAGTGCTGGTGGTGGATTGAGATTTTTGCACGGCTTGATATTTTTTATTGTCCCATGTAGTTGAATAAAATCACCTCCCTAGCTGCCTCACTGAATGGAGGGCCCGGTGGCCTAATGGATAAGGCATCAGCCTCCGGAGCTGGGGATTGTGGGTTCAAGTCCCACCTGGGTCGTTCATTTATCTTTCAACATCTGTGGGGTTTTCAGAGGGGGCTAGACAAAATATGTTTCTTATGTTGAAGAATAATTAAATAAATAACAACACATTTAATTTAACTCAAGAATTGAATGTTTTATTGAATAAGATAAATTTTCACATGAAGCAAACATGTTTGTTTTTATTTAACTCAAAAACGGAATATCTTTATTGAAAAATAAAAATGTTCAAATAAGGCTATGTTGTTGTTGTTGTTGTCCTACTTTCAAAACGTTTTAACATCCCTAAAATTATAGGCCTTATCAAGCAAGAATATGTCACTGAGTCACAATTGTGCAAGATTCATGTGCCCAAATATACTTCAGCTAATGGTGTATGGGGTCAATTGTAACATTATATATATATATATATATATATATATATATATATATATATATATATATATATATATATATATATATATATATATATATAATGGTGAATCTGCTGTTAAAAAAATAAAAATAAAAAATAAAAAAGTTCCCATCTAAACACAATTCATGAGTTAAAATTGAAAATAATTAAGGTCGTAATAATTCATTGCAGGATCAAGTTATATAATGTGACGTCATTCCCGTGGTGTTCGTGCTTGTCTGTGCTTTAAGGGCAACAGGTAATGATCTTTCAACCAATCAGATGCCGTTAAAAGACAGCCTGCGTGCATGAAGAGGAAGCTTCCTATTAACCATACCTGATAGACTATCAATGGGGTTAGTATAATGTGCATTGATTCCACTCTGAACTGCCTGAAGTCGCAGCATTATCTCGCTGTAAATAACATACTGTTGATAAGTGTAAAATCAGACACACGTTGCTGGACTGATCAGATTCGGTGTGTGTGAGCATTGATGTTCAGCCTTGAACAAGATAAGGTCTTATCATTATAAAAACCCAACGAGCAATGTGCAGTTTCTGTCATATGCTGTTATTTAAAAAAAAAAAAAAACACCCTTCGATTGACAGCCATTAGCGTTGCCAGCATAGTGTGAACCGAAGACATTTGCCCCACAGAGAGGCTGAATACCGGTGAATGAAGAGGCCAGCGAGGGTGCTGAGCGCACACACACGCACGGCAATCGTTATAGAGGGCCTTAAAACACTCAATACTAAACGTTTAAACTTAAAAGTACTGCAAAGAGCTGTGAGAGCGCATAGGTATTGAGAGGCACATTAAAAACCACGGTATACCAGGAAAATCTATAGCAGATGCACACTTTCTATCCCATATCAACCTACAGATGAAACAGTGGTACTGTACCAACTTACACTGAAACAAACGCTTAGTACATACAGCTGCACACGTGTTTATCACGTGGTCTCTGATTGCTATTAAAACGCTGTAAACAATTATTAACAGCTACCCGTTTAATGCACAATAAAGAAAAAAAAGAAAATTGAGAACAAAGACACAAATATTCTGCCTGGCTGACAAAATCTCCGCGTCACTACAAACTACATTTCCCAGAGCGCCTCATTTTGCGGGCGGGGCGGAGTTTAACAACAGCTCAAAAACATGTCGTGTGAGCCGCGCAGCATTGTTCTGTTACCGCGGAGTAAGTGTGTGGGAGCTGCTGTCCGTGCAGATTCGCAGTTCAGTGTCTGCGTTATCGTCAGCAGCTGGTTCGGGTTGACGAGTTCCTCTGTTTTCTGTTTGGGGTTTTTGCAGTGTCGTGATTTTTACGTTGCATTCCTCTTGACGGTACAGCGGCTGCAGAAGCACAGTAAACTAGACAAAGTGCAGGAGCCGGTACTGCTGCAGGAAACAGTAACAGAGTAACTTGTTCGGCAAAGGGGTTTGGTTTTTTGGGAGCATTCATTGTAGCACGTAGTGAAAATGTCAATATCAAGGTCGAAGCTGGCTGCAGGTCTAGGGGTGGCAGGGCTGATGACGGCTGTCTTTGGCACTGTGCTGGTGTTCGTCGTTCCACTCATTGTAGACCAGCAAATCGTAAAGGTACAGTGAAAGTTTTATTTTTTTTTTCTTTAAAAAAAAAAAAAAGAAAATACTCATCATAATAATTTATAAACAAAATATGTTGTCAAACCAGGGTAGTCTATGGTAAATTCACAGTAAAGCATGGTAAAAGCATGGGAACACTGCATATATACACTGTTAAACCTTTATAAGGGCTTGTAATGTGTAAAAAATAATGTGATATCTTGTAACAATTGTAAGTCGCCCTAGATAAGGGCGTCTGCTAAGAAATAAATAATAATAATCCAGACAGCTATATCATTTGAATATGTGTTAAACATGTTATAAGAATATGTCGTTTGGCCTATAATATATTAAAATATATATTATAAAAGGCAGACGTTAGTGCCAGTGGGGTTTATACTGGCACGAAGGCAGCTGATTTCTCTGCACAAAACACATTCTTAACATACTCTGATCTCTCTCTAAACTCCAATGAAGCAAAAAAAAACTAATGTTTGTCTTCTGCCCTGAGCTACAGGTCACAGTACTAGACCACAGCTCATTTCTTCAGTGCATCTTATTCTGCGCCCTGAGCATGCCCCCGTTTCATTTCTTCAGTGCATCTTATTCTGCACCCTGAGCATGCCCACATTTCATTTCTTCAGTGCATCTTATTCTGCCCCCTGAGCATGCCCATGTTTCATTTCTTCAGTGCATCTTATTCTGCGCCCTGAGCATGCCCACGTTTCATTTCTTCAGTGCATCTTATTCTGCGCCCTGAGCATGCCCACGTTTCATTTCTTCAGTGCATCTTATTCTGCGCCCTGAGCATGCCCACGTTTCATTTCTTCAGTGCATCTTATTCTGCGCCCTGAGCATGCCCACGTTTCATTTCTTCAGTGCATCTTATTCTGCACCCTGAGCATGCCCATGTTTCATTTCTTCAGTGCATCTTATTCTGCACCCTGAGCATGCCCACGTTTCATTTCTTCAGTGCATCTTATTCTGCACCCTGAGCATGCCCACGTTTCATTTCTTCAGTGCATCTTATTCTGCACCCTGAGCATGCCCATGTTTCATTTCTTCAGTGCATCTTATTCTGCACCCTGAGCATGCCCCCGTTTCATTTCTTCAGTGCATCTTATTCTGCGCCCTGAGCATGCCCACGTTTCATTTCTTCAGTGCATCTTATTCTGCACCCTGAGCATGCCCATGTTTAATTTCTTGAGTGCATCTTATTCTGCACCCTGAGCATGCCCACGTTTAATTTCTTCAGTGCATCTTATTCTGCACCCTGAGCATGCCCACGTTTCATTTCTTCAGTGCATCTTATTCTGCACCCTGAGCATGCCCACGTTTCATTTATTATTGTATCAGAAAAGAATCAGGCAGCCTTCTCGCTGTGTTCAGTAAAGAGCCTGTAAGTTAGAGCATTGTGCTGGTTCTGATAAAGAGGGTACTTGTTCATTCAGGGTTTCAGACTCCAGTATTATAAACGCTGTCAGTATGAAGCTCCTTTTAACTCTGACCTGAATGGCACTGCAGTGAAATCCGGATTTGCCATAGTGCCATCGCAAGCATTCCTGGTTGTCTGTCTGGGTATGTCTGGGAATTCCCTGTGAAAGTGCTAACAGACCTGTATTGGTTGTATCAGTGTTCCACGCTGCTGGTCCACATACCTATATGTAACACAGGCTGGTCATCTGCCAGAGCTATATGTAACACAGGCTAGGTCACCTGCCAGAGCTATATGTAACACAGGCTAGGTCACCTGCCAGAGCTATATGTAACACAGGCTGGTCACCTGCCAGAGCTATATGTAACACAGGCTGGTCACCTGCCAGAGCTATATGTAACACAGGCTGGTCACCTGCCAGAGCTATATGTAACACAGGCTGGTCACCTGCCAGAGCTATATGTAACACAGGCTGGTCACCTGCCAGAGCTATATGTAACACAGGCTGGTCACCTGCCAGAGCTATATGTAACACAGGCTAGGTCACCTGCCAGAGCTATATGTAACACAGGCTGGTCACCTGCCAGCGCTATATGTAACACAGGCTGGTCACCTGCCAGAGCTATATGTAACACAGGCTAGGTCATTCAAAATGTCTTTAAGAGCCAGAGCAGTGATCTGCTTCCTTTTGTTTGGCTGGCAATACGCCCCTATGCAGTAGACTTTGGCTGATCCAGTCTGCGGTGTTGCATATGTCTCCTATGGGAGCTCAAAACTAAAGAGCAGCTCCTGAACTCATCACAAGGTAAGGGGAAACGCATACAAAAATGTCTTCAGTTGTCTTTTGTTTTTTGAACACAGTGAACAGGCGTGCCGTTTGCTCAGTTAGGTCAGGTTGTCCTGGCTGTGTTTCACAACTGCTGGCACTGCTAGCTGTCCTGCTGGCTTTGCAGACGTGGTATTACACCATCCCTGGCTTCAAACACAGACACAATTCAGCCATAAAGAAATACACTGAGTTACCTAAGAGTCCAACTGGAGCCAATGTGGAGCATTATATATAGATATATATATATATATATAGATATATAATTATACACAAATCATTATTAATAAATAATTACAGAATATATTACAAGCACATTTAGGAACCGACTGCTGTTTCTCTGTTTAGGTAGTTTTGTTTTCGGTGTTTTTTTAAAATGCCATTTGAGTTTTGTGAACTTAATACTGTGCTGTGTCAGCAAACTGTGAGAAATACTGCTTGTAAGCATGTCTGCCTGGCTGATCACATGATCACGTGGTGTCTCATTGTAAATGAAGACACACACCGGGCAGGGCAGGGCAGGGCTGTGCTGAAGGCTGGGACAGTGCAGTGCTCTCCTGTACGACTACAGTGACCACAGCATTGGTTTTACACAGATCCTTTCATTCCAACATCGTTACAAAGCTCTGTACAAACAAGATGTAAAAACAGTTTCAAAAACTCTTTCAGTGTGGGCCATAAAACGAGGGTAATTTTTGGCTGGTAAGCGATTTTGGTTGGAAAACTGCTGACCAGACTTCTGTATGTCTTCTCCTGGAACCAGGTTCCTGAAAAAGCGTCCCTGTGTTCCCTCAGCTTTAACCGGCTCCTGTCTCCTTCTCAGAATGTGCAGATAAACCCCCACAGCGGCATGCCTTACACCATGTGGAAAGACGTGCCTGTGCCTTTCTTCATGTCTGTCTACTTCTTTGAGGTCCTCAATTCCAACGAGATTCTTCAGGGGGAAAAGCCTGTGGTGAGACAGAGGGGTCCCTATGTGTACAGGTAAGATCCAGGTAAGTGTCAAGAGAGACACTTTGTGATGCAACTGCTCTGCGAGTCCATCTGGAATGAGACAAGGCTGTGAGTGTTGAAATGGTCTCGCGCTGGCTGTCACTTACGTCAATACATATCGCTGTACTAATCTTACAGCAAAACAATCCAGGGTTTTTTTTATGGTTTGGAAGGATTATTAAACATTTCGCTCCAGGTTAATGGTCATTTCAGTGCTCTTCTTAATTGAGTGAGATTCTAGCCCTGCTGTCAGGGAAGTGCAGCTTGCTGTTACATTCAAGTGATGCTGCGTGAAGTGAAGGGGGCACCTTCTGTCTCTACTTCTGTATGCTGTGAAATCCTGGGAACATTGCTCTTAGGAAGTAAATCTGCTTTAAATAAAAATAAATAAATAAATAAATAAATGTCTTATTTTATGAGCCAGTTGTATACTTTCATATCCACCAGTCTGAGCAGCACAGAAAACAACACACAACACTGTTGCCCGTTTAACTGACAATTTTCGTAGGCTATAAAATTGGAGTTCATAGCGAATACTGAAAAATCCCAAATGCAATCCCTGCTGTGTTGTTGTTATTATTATTATTATTATTATTATTTAGCAGACACTACACAGGACAGTCCTTTTAAATGAATAGCTCTCGTTGTTTGTGATTATAATATACCTTAGCAAAGCGAAGTACCCAATCCAGTGGCCAGCTTTCAAACAATAATATGCCCCCCCTCCCAAAAACCCCTCTTGAATGCCTCTCTGTCTCCGAGCTGCAATGCATTTCACACAGATAACACCCGTGCCATCATGTGCTTTCCTGTTTGTTCCCAATGTATTTGTTCACTTACTCTTTAAATAAATGTCTCGTGCAATTTCAAAACCTCACCCATGTCACTTGACTGGTATTCCCCCAAATTCAAGCCCTTGCATCACGCTGCTTAGCAAACGGACAAACCATCGCCAAGTTGAGCAAAAACTTGAAATGGGTTGATTTGAGTAACCTGTAAGCCACAGCTAGATTTTAGAGCATTTTACAGCACTGGGGTGTCGCCCTGGATTACTTCCGCCATCTATCTGTGGTTCTCCCTAAAAAAAGGGGTAATGAAATCCAGGTGCATCCCACAGCGCTGTAAAATGCTCTAAAGGGCTCTAAGAAGTTATGCAGTGTCTTATCCAGGTGAGGTTTGTGTTTTTGAGGTTGCCAGTGAAATAGCTCTGTGTGTGTGTGTGTGTGTGTGTGTGTCTTTTATTGCATTGTATTTCCAGAAGAAATTCACTGTTTCACCCTGCTGTCGGCAGTACCCTTGGTTCAATGCACACTCTGTTCTGTTGTGTGTGTTTTTCTCACAACACAGGGAATTCCGTCAGAAAGACAACATAACATTCCACGACAACAACACCGTGTCGTACAGAGAGTACCGGCAGTATCACTTCTTCAGGAACATGTCCATAGGGGACGAGACCGACATCGTTGTCATCCCCAACATGCTGGTGTTGGTGAGTTTGTTGCATTACAGATCTCTCCCACATAGACACACAGTGCCATTAGTAACTCAGAACACAGGTCTGTAGCCAAGACTGCATGGGCTGATGATGCTTCACAAGGTGTTGACTCTGTATGGGCCAATCAGGAGGCTCTGGCTGCAGATACGTGGAATCACTAGTGGGTGAGGAAGGGACACATACCGTGCCAGCATAGTTTAAACACAGTGACTCCCAGCTCCTCTTCCCCTGCCTCCCTGCTCCCCTATCGACGAGCCTCAACCTCCCACCCCCTTGTCCGTCCAAATCCTTGGCAGTAGTCAGTAGTCCCTGGTGGGGTCCCCCGAGACCAGCGGGACTCATGTCTCGTTTTTCTCTTCGACGCTCCAGGGAGCTGCTGTGATGATGGAGGACCTGCCCTACGCGATGAAGCTGGTCTTGAGCGCGGCTTTCAAAACGTTCAACGAGAAGCCCTTCCTGAGGCGGAGCGTGGGGGAGCTGATGTGGGGGTACGAAGACCCCCTGGTCGACTTTCTCAACAACTTCTTCCCAGGCATGATCCCCTTCAAGGGCAAGTTCGGGCTGTTCGCTGACGTGAGTACGGTTGCTCGTTTGCGTTTCTGTGACGTCGCCACCTCTGATCAGCTTTCTGATTCAACTGAAAATTGCTGCGTCGTCATGGAGGGCACAGAGAGCTGTGGATGTGTTAAAGAAGCCGCATTCACCCAGTCCGCAGCACTCAGCTGCTTGTTTCTCTATCATTAACACGAATGAGTTTGAATTGCTATGAAGAGGTGGTATATCAATGGCAGATCATGGCAATGGCACTCTGAAAGGATTTCAGAGGATTATTTCACAGATTCTCCCCCTAGTGTTGTATATTTGGATGGCTCATGCTGTACCATGTATTTGCTATTTACCAGCCAGAGATTGATTCCGCACCTTAAAAACAAGCAACCCACAGCTTCTGATGAACTCTCCTCTTTACAGTTCAACAACTCCAACACCGGACTCTTCACAGTGCATACAGGCGTGGACAACATCAGGAAGGTTCACATGGTGGATTCATGGAACGGGTTAAAAAAGGTAAGGCAAGGGGCTGTATGTGGGGCGGCAGACATGTGACCCTAAATGTGAAGGTACCAGAACGCCACTGAAACAAGAGTTAGTATACAAATTCACATTGTGTCTGTATACTGAACTTCTACTAACACATAGAACAGGCAATGCGTTGATCTCATTTCTACAAGGATTTCCACAAAGTGGCTTTCTCAGCATGCTTTACGTGTGTGTGTGTATGTGTGTGTGTGTGTGTGTGCGTGTGCGTGCGTGTGTGTGTGTGCGCGCGCATGTGTGTCAGTGGCTTCGCTTGTGTTCCTGTCCACACTCGTAGTCGATGCCCTGTGCCTGTCAGTTTTGTCAGCATTTTCAGCCTTCTTAAAGAAGCAGTTGGTAATAGAAGACGTTCCTAGTGCTCTTTCCATTGCATCAAGAGGACTGGCTGACTGAACGAGACAGTTGTGTGGGAGATGGGAGTCATGTGACTTAACCTGCCTATTACACAAGTTCCGTCTCGACCTCAGCACCGCTTCTCCGTTTGTACTGCTTCTTATTAAGAAACACGCCCAGCGCTCTGGATACAGTGATCTACCCTCGAGTCGGATCACTCAAAAGGAACTGTGAGGCTGCTGGATTATTTAGTTTGTGTTCTGCAGGTAAATTACTGGAATTCAGAGCAGTGCAACAAGATCAATGGGACTGCAGGACAGATGTGGCCTCCTTTCATGACCCCAGAAACCACTCTGCCTTTCTACAGCCCGGACGCCTGCAGGTACAGCACAAGGATTTAGAACACGTTCTGCCACGTTCAGAGGCAACCAGCCAGTGTTAGTGCTTACTGAAGTGCACCAAGTTGATGCAATTAAGAAAGCAACACTCAAGTGAGCATAAACACTCAAGTGTTGCTTCTGAGTTTGGCTCTCTTTGTCCCCTCTGTTGTCTAGCTTGTATGAATTGCTCCAGGCCGTGGAGGAGTATTGTGTCTGGAGCAGTTGCATTCGTTTAGCAGCAGAGCCCTGATTACAGGGTGTGACTGTCTGCTAGCTGACAAGGCCAGCTCCTGCACAGAGGGAATGCGCCATAATCAGGGCTCTGCTACTGCTGAACTGCTGCCTGTACTGTTATTTCATACGTTTTGAATCTCCTCCTCTCAAGCCAGAGCGTTTGTCGGAGAATCTCATGCATGTCCTTCATCGTTTCATGTGTTTCTTCAGATCGATGGAGCTGGTGTACGAGAGATCCGGGGAGATGCTGGGCATCCCCACATACCACTTCGTGGCTCCAAAGACCATGTTTGCTAACGGGTCGGTGTACCCCCCCAACGAGGGCTTCTGCCCCTGTAGAGAGTCTGGCATCCAGAACGTCAGCAGCTGCAGGTTCAGTAAGTCTCTCTCTCTCTCTCTCTCTCTCTCTCTCTCTCCGCTCAACCCCAGTGTTCACAGAGGGAGCTGTGTTCAGCTTCATCCACCATCACTGACACTACAGGACTGCAAGGTTGTGTTATACTGATAAACTTTCACAGGAACACTGCAGAACCAATATTTGTTTAACATTGATTTAGAAGTTCACACTGTCCTTTTAACCTGCTTGAACTGGCCCTGAATCCCCCTATCTGTCTTCCACTGCTCACCCCTGGGAATGAGAAGCCGTTCTCGCTGTGTTAGGCCTGGAAGCTGAAGGTTTTGAAGTGTCTCGTCTCTTTGTTCCCAGACTCCCCTGTTTTTATCTCCCACCCTCATTTCTACAACGCGGACCCCGTGCTGCTGCAGACGGTGGATGGCTTGCACCCCAATGAGGAGGAGCATGGGCTGTTCATCGATATCCACCCGGTGAGTGACTCCCCCATACCCTCTCGCTGTGGGGCCTGCCCTGGCAGGGGCTGTTTGTGATCACTAATGGCATTAGCAAGGCAGCCTTCTGTACCATAGCCTGTTACCAGCAGAACCTTGACAAGCGATCCTCGTAGAGTTATAGAAGCCGCTCAGACAAGTGCTCAAGTTGCTTTTCCGACTCCTGCTTGCTTGCACAGGTTTTTTTAAACATTCAGTTTCACAGAGCAAAATGTTGACAGTTTCCCTTTCTGAGGCTTGCATGCTGGGAGATTGAAAAGCCTGAAGACAGACAGAGGTAGCATGTTGTTCTCACTGGAACGGGCGGTGTTGTGTGATGCACTGCCCGTGCGGATTGTGTCCTCTGTCGGTGAGGTGAGGTGAGGTTAACAGCTCGAGATCCACAAATGCAGATGAGTCAGTTAAGGGACGCTGCAGCTACAGAAACGGCCTGTAAGTGTCTGATCTCTGCGCATTGGCACAAATACCTGGCTCAGAGAGGGTGAGGGATCATGGAGTGTTTGATCTGGGACGTGGGTAATAGAGGATGCTGGATTCGAACAGTAGTGTTCAAACATTTTTCTATTTTTCAATATTGAAATCAGTCGATGTTCATGGAGTTTTCCATAACCTTCAGTTTGGGTTCATACTTCAAGGCTGTAAATTAATCTTTATTGCACTCCAAAGTTTTCTTATGTTAAAAATAAGAATAATTATTTAGTTCTCAGAAACTACGTGATTTAAGTAAGTAGCTTGATTAAGCAGCTGGAATTCAATACCTTCAGTGAAATCAGCATCATAATTCAAAACCAGGCTTGCAGTTTTGTTGCAGGGTTTATCATTAGTAACGAGCACACTGAATGCTCTTTATATAATTGCTGGGCCGGTGCAGTTAAACTTCTGGACCCTGGTAGTGATCTGCACCAAAGCAAAAGGATCCCAGAGCGTGATTGTAGTTTTATGGGTGCACTTGTTATTCCTGCTATCAGACATCTTTAGTATTGCCATACAAATACAGTTTTGCAACCTGTATCTAAATTGATTTATTACTTAAATGTCATCTAATCGCCCAAATTGCTTTTACAATGCCTGCTTGCACAGATTTGAGCGATTTAGATATTTTTAGACTTGCATGCTGGGGGATTGAAGACTGGAAAGTGTTTTTCCTTTAAAAGGCTGAAGAAAAACAGAGGTAACATTTTGTTATCAGGAAGATCAGGTTATGTAAACCGTGTCATTAAAACAATTAAGACTGCTGTAAATTCTTGCAGTCAGCACCAGACTAGTACCGTGTGTGGGACGTGTCATATACTGTATTTAAAGGGATAGAGGACACATCAGGAGATGGCTTGGAGATCTAATACTGTCTATTGGTATCCTTAAAAAAACAACGTGTACATGTTTTGGTTAGCTAGACTATTTGCAATAAGGTAAGAAGTTTCGATGTAACCTGTTGGTTTAAAATGATGCTTTCAGAGGACCAGCATAATAATGACGTGACTGCCCTCAAGTGGAGGATGAATGCCAGAACAGATTCACGTTGCAGTCCTGGCGGGGCTAAGGCACAGTCAGTGTGTTTGCTTCTCTAGTCTTGTGCAGCACACATCGTCTGCAGGGGCATCAACGACAGGACAAAGCAGTCCCAAACATGGATGTCGTTTCGCTGAAGTCCAGCTGCAGGAAAAACACGAATCAAACTCTGCATTGCAGCGTCACAACTCGGAGCCAGAGTGAAGGGGATTTTCAATTCCAATTCCTTTTTAAAATCCATTCTCAATCCCAAGCCCTTCACAGCAATTGCAATGTATATGTTAGAGATCATTTTTGTGCTTGTTTAACTGCTTTGATTGGGAGCCGATTTCATTGACTAGCAAACAGTGACTTCAGTGTAAGTGACGTGTTGCCACTGTGAGAAGCTCATTTTAAAAGAGAATGGGAATTGGAAATGTAATTGGAATTGATAAACAGTTATTGACCCTGATGCTGTGCAGAGCCATACAGAGCAATTGTGAAGAAGAGGTAAGAGGGTTTACTGAACTCCCAGTAATGGGCTGATGTTTCCAGCACTGGTGTAGAACATCACAGCTGTCCTTTACTCTCTCAGAGTGATTGATCTCTGCTACAGGTTACCGTTCACTAAGCAGCCTCTTCGTATTTTGCAGAAAACTGGTATTCCAATGAACTGCTCCATCAGACTGCAGCTGAGTCTGTACATCAAACAAGTATCTGGCATATCGTAAGTGAATCATTTCTCTTCACTGTCTGTGTCAGCCACAGAATGCGTGTGATTATACAGGTGCTTTCAGATGCTACAGTGCTGTGCATGCATTAACAAGGGCACCTCTTACAAGGAGAGTTTCCTCTTTATTCTGCTGTGTCAGCGGCTGTGAATCAGTCCAAATGCATGGAATACAGCACGTGTTAATTACAGAAAAAACTATCAAGTTCATAAGTCTAATGAGTGTTCTGCAATTGAAATGAAACAATTCTAGAGTAGAGACCCTGGATCTCCGTCAATCTGAAATGAATCAATAAATCAATGAATTAATAAATCAATGAATCAGTATATCAATGAATTAATAAATCAATGAATCAGTAAATGACGCGTCTCTTTGTTCATGTGTTTGTGGGACCAGGGGAAAGCGAGTCCAGTCACAGACAGCTTCTTAAAGGAGAAGCTAATTACCCAAGTTGACCCCTGTGTCCCGCGTTTCTCTCTCTAGGGAGACTGGAAGGATCAGTCCGGTGGTCATGCCTATGATCTGGTTTGCGGAGGTATGTATCGTGCAGATCCACTGATAGGGATTGGGACACAGAGATGTGAACCTCAAGCGTTGGGTCTTCTTTTATTAATGATGGTGCCTACAGTATTTCAAGTTCCAGAGCTTCGTATCTTCACATAAGAGAGTTCAGAGGTAGGAGGCAGGGCTGTATTAACAGTTATGCAGACTTGATGTAATGTGCTTGTGGCTGTGGGCTGTCGCAGTGGGGGAGTCTCAATGCGAGGAGGTTTTTTTTGTTGTAATTTGGAAGGCACAGTTTGCTGTGAATCGAGATAACAGAATGAGAGACGTGTCACTCCTCTCCTCCCTCTGCAGAGCGGGTACATCGACGGACCCATCCTGGACACGTTCTATAACAACCTGGTGCTGCTTCCCTCTGTCCTGGACTACATGCAGTACGTCTTCATCGCACTGGGAGGGCTGATGCTCGTCGCTGCCGTGTTCCTGGGGATATGTAACAAGGTAGGACAAGCGAGTGTGTGGCTCAGGGCACCAGAGCAGACATGCGTGAGAGACCGCTGGGTCCTCACGGGCCGGGCAGTGCCCCAAATGAACTCAGTCCAAACCCTTTACAGACACTGCTGTACTCTTTCCAACGCCAGCCAAGATGCTGCCCGATTGAGATCAAGGGTACTGTCCCGTCACAGATCATCTTTAAAAACGCATTGAAAGTGACCCTAACCACCCCTCATAATAAAGGTTGGGATCGTCGGTCTATATGGTATCCTTTCCTAATACTCCTGCTCTCCCGTTTCCTCCTCCTTGTGTCCCGTGTCGCCCTTCGCCCTTTCCCCTGCCGCTTCCTTCCATTCAATATATATATATATATATATATATATATATATATATATATGTCCTGGTTATTTGGGATTATTCATTATGGCTATTTTATTAAAGTTTCTATTTGTTGGGTTTCTCCATAGATACCCATTAAAGACCCCTGATGTCTGATCCCTGTGCTTTTGATAGAATAGCATTCAGTTTATTCACAATGAAACTAGACTGCACTAAAATACTAGAACTCTCATTAATTCCTCTTAAGATCGGCCCCCAGCATTAAAACAGCTGTTCTTTTACCCAAGATCTCTTTCTCTAGAACTAAGTAGGCCCCCCAACACCTTGCCTGTTTTGCCCTTGCGATAACTGATCCCTTTAATAACTTCTCCATTTCTTTCTAATAACAATATATATATACACTGTATATAACTAAATGCCTATGAACCTATGTCATAGTCAGAGAATCTAAATAATAGAATACATTCCAGTTCAGTAGATGTCTGAGTTTGATAACCTGAGTCATGAATGTGCTTTTGATACTGAACGTTGTAAAGGACAGGTGTCAGTTACTGGCTTTTTTAATTAGAGTAAAACTGATTCCATGCAAGTCGTGTTGATGAATTCCCTGTCTGTTAAACACAGCGAGGTGTCTGGGAAAGTGAAGCAGTGGCTGTTAGCGTTGTATTTAGCTTCAGTGTTTTACACACATTTACAGATGATTAACCCTTCAAGAAACTGAAACTTCTTTTTGTCTGAAAGAATTCTTGCATGAGCCTTAAACAATTCCAGAAGTGCTTCAGTGTGCATGCTGTGTAAATCAGGAGATTATCATGATCATATTTTCAGGATTAAGATCATGTGCAATGAATTTGCTGTGATTTCAATCTAAGCTGTTTCCTGACAAGTAATCTTTCAAAGCTGAATAAAATGTGTGTGATGTTTAAATGAAAATGGCATATTCTCATGGGAAAAAAACCACGCAATAATAAGCCTGATCTGTTGTGATGCATGTTGAAATAAATAAATAAATAACGAATCCCCCCCGTCCTGCTTATAAATGTTTAAAAATGTCTGCCCTAAGTGTGCTGTAAATACCTAGTCTGGTAATTCTAGCAATGGTAAACGTCTGCCAGCATTGCACAAACAAACCAACCATCCAACCCGCCCCCCTCCCCATCCCCAACTAATAATTAGAATGGAATTATTATCTGTTAAATAATCAGAAAAAGATCAAATACATCAAAATAATAATAATAATACTAATAGTAATACTACTACTAATAATAATAATGTAAATCAATGTCCTGTGATATGAACTGCCTTTAACCTCACCCTATTAAACAAGAGTGATTATCTTTTAGGACAAACCCTATAATAGTCATATAAACAGCACAGGTGCAAACGAGCTCAAACAGGTCAAATCTAAGAAAACTAGTGTGAAGAAAGAGCACAGGAAAGTGATACAGGAAGCCCATCTCTAGGTGGGTAGCAGGTTTGCAAAAGGTATTATTTTTTACTTTTATTTTTTGTTCTTTTAAAAAAAATAATAGTAACAATAATGAATTACACACACATCGATACACACACTGTAAAACAGGAAATACCTGCTGCAAATGACTTTTACAGATGTCTCACTATAGACGTATTACCTTTCACACTGCATTGTGGGGGTTGCAATAAGGAATAAATTCCATTTGAATTCCAATTCACTGAGTTCATGTGTTAATTGTATGTATGTAATATATATATATATATATGAAGTAAAGAACGCTGCATTCATTGTAATTTCATAAACCTGTAGAATGCATGCTGTTTTTCTTGTTTTATTGCACTATGTAAACGAGTAAGTATATACGACAACAATAACATTGCAAACGAGTTTCAGTTGATCTTAATCTTGATTTGGGATCTTCTCTAGATCTCCATGAATAATGAAAGCCATGTTCAATACCCCTGCCACCGTGCCACATGCACACCCTTCATCTAGTCCAGGGACCCCCTTTTGTGATTTTGGAAGCAAGTTCTTCTTTGTTGGTTGCTGGCAGCTTGTGAAATGCCCCACCGGTCTTACTGTCCCCAGAGAAGCTGCAGTCGATTTGTTTAAATCCTGTATCAGTGGGTGATGGATTACATTTCATGGTAAGCTGTATAGATGAAAAACAAAACCATAGCATAGAAACATCCACTGAACGCAGTTGTTTCAAAATCAAAACCACAGTGAAAGAAATCATGTCTAAGCTTACATGTATTTCTGCTAAAAGCCACTTTTAACAGAAAAATAAAGTGTCCCCCAGTAGAGGGCGCTTCAGCACCATCAGTCTCTCCAGTACAAAGACTGGGAGCAGACCAAGAACATGCCAGCAGCAACCAGCAGAATAATACCTGGATACCCACAGATCTGTTCACACGGAGCAGCCACTGGGTGTGTTTCTCAGCTTGGACTTTGGAAATGAAAAACTAAACGACGTGTTCTTTCCTTATTCAGAAACATCCCTGGAAAACTGACCGAGACGAAACCACTTCTACTGCAGAGAGGACTCCTCTATTGAACTAACCTATCAATGCTAACCTACAATCCGCCTGGAAATAGCAAGCGCCCCTGCTGCTGTCTGGGCTGAAGGATCTCACGCACGCACGCACACGCACACACGTTCTCTGGACTCACCTCAAACTGCTTCAGCAGTCCTGCAGTAACGCTCCAGTCCACTCTGTGTTTAGGGTTACAGGAGACTAAAGGATGTGTGTATCTGTGTGTGAAGGAGCGCACACAACATGGATTCAAGCAGAATTCAACACGTTTCCTTTATTGATTCCAATAATCAACAATCACATTTTTACAGCTTTATCATGATCATTATACACAATAATGAGGTCACTAGTGATTCACAGAAATGAAGCAATAATTCGTTACCAGCTTGTGGAAGAAAGCAGAGGACACGGCGCTGGTGTGTGTTCACGGACGATCTTCATTACTTCTCGAATGCCTGCTCTTTATACAGTATCCTTGCATGCAAAGCGAATTGCTGGCTTATCTCTGTGTGTCAGAAATGTCCTGCTTGCACCAGACGAGGTGAGCTCAGTTCTATTGCCCCTTTCTCAGGCAATAAAACGTTGTTTCCCTGATAGCAGCATACTTTGCACAGCTGCACTCACAGTCCTAGGTTTGTACTTCTAATCTTTACACTAATAGAACAGAAATGGGTTATTATTATTATTATTTATTAGGAACTACAAAATATTTTCTTGTTGGTATGGTATGCTTTGAAAGTTTAAATAATGGTTTTAACCATATAACAACATACCTTAGTTATAATATAATGGTATGCATCTTAATTAAAAGTAGAATTAATTGGGATTGGTATTTTAAAAGGAGGTTTGCTTCCTGACTCACAAAGCTACTCGCTGTAATCAAGTTCTGTAACGAGGCACTGCAAGCTGTGTAAAGACAAACTTCTGCTGCTTCAAACAGACCTGAACTGTATCAGAAGCATTGGTTAGTTCTCTCAAGACGTAGCGACACTCCATGCGTGCAAACCTGATGTGCGAGGTGGGTGTTAAACTCATTTCTAAGGTTTTATTTGTGTTATTACGAGGGTATGTTGCCAGTACTGGAAAAAGTCAACTTTACCGCTGGTCTATAACCATGCAAGCTTGTGGTCTGATGAACATACAGCTCTGGCCCAAATGTTTTGCATCACCCTATAGAATTCATTCATTTTGCTTCATAAAGTCGAATGAAACCTGCTGAATAATGTTACGTTAACATATTGAATTACACGCCGCTTTGTAGTTTTCTGAAAAACTGACAAAAAAAAGGTGACATTTTGAAATCTAACATGAAAAGCTGTACAACTGTTATGGCTTCCGGTAGACTTTTGTGATATAATGTGTAGTGTCTTTGATTACATGATGTTAAATAAAACATCTAAATAATGTTCTCATATATATATATATATAAAGGTTTTGGCTGCAGCTGCAGTTTAAAGTGCCTCCACTTGTCCGGTCAGGCTCTCTGCGAGTGATGTCTTTGATGCACATTTCTTTACACTTTTCTATGTCCATAATGTGTGGCTGCAGCAGAAAACTGCAGTACAAACCAAAAAGAACAACAACTCTAGTTGACAGATTCTTTTTTGTGTGTTGGGGTACAATAAAATGTTTTTTTTTTTTTTTTATGTCACTATGTTTATGCACATGTGTTTGATCAGGGGATTCAAAAGTGATACGCAGCCCCTTTTGATATATCAATATCATGCGGATCCGAGACAAACATTTTGAGTCCGTCGTTTTTTTTTAGCCATGCTACAGTTAACAACAGAAATGTGGATCCTAGGGTTTAAAATGAAGTAATACTAAAACTGCTTTGTTGCACAGGAGACACTGTTCTGCCATCGTCTTTCACAGGGGCTTGAGAGTGGGGAAGTGTTTTTGTAATTCTACAAGGTCTTGGGTGGTTTTTAAAGTACTGCTAAGAAATAAATAATAAAGTACCGTTTTTTGTAAACTTTCTCAGAATTAAAAAATCACAATTAAAACAACTCAATGAAACTCAATGTGTCTTTGTGAGTAGCTGTCCCTGACGTCTATATTGCTGTCTGCTTCTTTTGAGTTAAGACTGGGGCCTGGATTAAATCAAAATAACGGCGGTGCCATAGCTACTATAAAGTATAGCAGCGCCATTAACTTGATTTAATACAGACCCCAGTGATTGCTGGTGCAATGCTTCAACACAGGGGCTGGTCCCCTTTCAGAGCACTGAACACAGACACGGGCACACACATTAAATCTACAGTGTAGAAACAGGCAGTGAAGGCGGGTTAACAGTGGAAAAGCATGATCAACACAGGGCACAGTAATGACTCTGCTAAACGTCTGCAGGTGTAGTTTTGTGGTCGCATAGCCGTGCACGCCATCACCCTTCCTCAATGTATACTAAGGGGGTTATTTTCAGATGTACAAATCTGCTTTATTTATTTTTTTCTGCCACATGCATTTGTGTTCTGGTTTGCTTTGGTAGGTGATGTTGTTTAAGTAGTTATGCCCAAACAAAAGTGTTTTTTTTTTTTTACGATCAAATAAACAAAATAGAATCTTCCATTTGTCCATACAGTATTCAAAAAAGGAGTCTAAAACCAGTAGTTAAAAGTATTACAAAAAATGTACTCCTTGGCTTTTGTTGGTAGACTTTGGTTAATGAAACTCTTAGTAAAAGTTGCTCAAAAATTGCTGCGCATCTGGAGTCGTCTTT
The DNA here is from genome assembly GCF_902713425.1 of Acipenser ruthenus. Lineage (NCBI taxonomy): Eukaryota > Metazoa > Chordata > Actinopteri > Acipenseriformes > Acipenseridae > Acipenser > Acipenser ruthenus. The sequence continues at coordinate 1,997,094 of NC_081209.1, forward strand.
TTTTTTTTTTTTGAGCTTCCTGTAAGTTTATCTTCTTACACACTGTTCAAATATACAATACGATAACACTGGCTCAAATAAAATCCCAGGCGATGCAGCAGCATTCCCTCACAGCAGGCGAGACGAGCTACATGGCGCTCCTGGCTCCTTGCCCTTCCTTGTCCTGCTGCTGGTGCTTCTCGCAGTGCCTCAGGAAGGTCAGCATGGCGCAGAAGGTCCTGCTGCAGACCAGGCAGTGGTAAGGCCTCTTCCCGCCGGTGTGGTGCAGGCGGACCCGGAGCTGCAGGGAGCCGCTGTTGGCGAGGTCGTGGGTGCATACGCTACACCGCAGCTCCTGACGGAGGTGCCTGCTCTTGTGGTGCGAGAGGGTGGAGGAGTGCCTGAAAACCCTGTCGCAGAGCGTGCAGGCCAACGCCTTGCTCTCTGGAGTCGCCGCCTCCTCCTCCTTCTCCTCTTGGCGGGCGTGGAAGCGGCGCCGGTGTATCGCGAGCCGGGCGGCCGATCGGAAGCGCTTCGGGCACTGGCTGCACCGGTTAAGGGGCTCTGGTGGAAGTGGTTGTGCTTGTTCTCCTCCTCCTCCTCCTACCTCCTCCTCACCCCCTGGGCGGCTGTGGAACCTCTGCAGGTGACCCTGAAGCCCCGCCTTGTGGACGAAGACCTTGTTGCACCGGTCACACTTGTGCTTTGTGCCGTGCACGAGCCGGTGGAGGTACAGGTGAGTCTTGGCCCTGAAACACTTCCCGCAGTCCGGGCACTTGTGGGTCAAGGCGGTCAGGTGCACCTCCTGGTGCCTCCGGAGATGGTAGGGCTTGGAGAAGTCCTTGCCGCAGGTGAGGCACTTGTAATCCCTGCCTCTGGGGATCTTACTCTGTTGCGGCTGGAGGCTGGAGCCAGGGAGGAAGCTCTGCCCGCCCACGTGGGTCCTCTTGTGCACCCGCAGGCTGGAGAGCAGGGCGAAGGTCTTGGCGCACAGCGGGCACTTGTGTGGTCTGTGGATCCCGTGGGCGTGTCGCTGGTGTGTGGAGAGCTCGGCCGGGTCCGCGAAGCTCTGCTGGCAGCCCGAGCAGCTGTGCCTGCGCTCCCCTGCGTGGGCCCTCCGGCCGTGCCGCTCCAGCTTGGCCGGGGTATTGAAGGCACGCTCGCATTTGGAGCACTTGTAGGGCTTCCTCTGGCTGCTGGGGACCCCGCCGGCCCTGCTCTGCAAGCTGCTGTTGCGAGTGGCGACGGTCGACATGTTCACAGGCTGCAAACAATAAAAACAATGAACCCTTTCCGTGCTTATCTGATCGCGCGTATGTTAACATATGTCGTCAGAAACCACGGTGGAACCTCACGGGACTCCTAGATCCCGGTCTATTGGTGTATAAATATATTTCAAAATGTGTTTTTTTGCCCCGTTCTCGTGTTTACTGAATGCTGCTGGAGAATTTGAGGAAAAGGGGAAGTTAGGAGGAAACGAAACAGAAACAAGTAAAAAACAGAAAACAAGTTCACACAAAAAACAAACAAAAAAGGACACAACACAACCCCCACTACCCTGCCTAGGGGCGTACTTTCACAAACACCCTTATCTGCACGATCTAAGCAATATTCTACACCGCCGGGCGGGCACGGCAGCCCACTTACGAATGCGGAACGTCGTTTAATCGTTATGAGCCAGGGCTGAGCACGTACTGCTTTGTTTTGTTATAACAATGCCCAACTGAAGAGGAATGGGAGTGAAAATTAATCCTCCACTGTTTACCTAACTTTAAAAGTTCACTCTAAACAAACAATGCTTTTCCTCTAAAACAAAACAAGCACGCGTTTATATCGATGCAACGGGATTACACAGCACGTTTAACAGAAGTAAATGCATGACTTACCCGCGCCCAGTGTTTAAGCAGCCATGTGCCTTTTAAAAAAAAAAAACCTAAACTTTAACCCAAAACACACGAACTACAACTCCCAGAGTCCTCCGCGGCACTCTGCCGGTCTGATTCAGAAACTATTAACTTGTAAATAAAGACACAGAAATACAACACATTGAAGAATATTTAATAGTATTGTGATTTTTTTTTCAAAACAATACCGTACCCTAGCAAACGACTTCCGAGTTCTCGTTTCGCAAACTTCTGATCTCGCCCGCCTCCTGTGTCACGTGATTAGCAAAGCGGCGTGATCACGTGTCGACGTGGCTGCTTTCTGATTGGAGCTCGAGTATTTCCGGTTTAAATTTGATTTTTCGAGGAGCGCCTGAATTCTCAAGTTGTTGAATTGATTCGTATTGTTTGTTTTAATTAAATTCCACCCTCACCGTGCTGCTGTTGACGCTTTACATTTCAAAGAAAACTTTCCCTGTACAGTACCGTAAGTAGAGTTTGCAGCTTCCGATCTTTTTTTCTTGAGTTGGTGTTTTTGTAACACTGTGCGCGAATACCAAACGGATGTTATATCGGTTGAGAAAATGTTATGTAAACAAAATACTGTCTGTATGGTACTGGCTGAAATAACATTTACTGAACACGGTTTAAAAGAATACTTTATTAACAGATGGTGAAAATATAGTTTCTCTCTGGATTTCATCAACTGATGTGTGTGTCTGTGTATATATATATATATATATATATTTTAGCTCAAAGAGCCAGCTGCCCAACGTTTCGATATGTTGTACATATCTTTCTCAAGGGAGCCTGTGTTTGAATCCAAACATTGGCGGTATATAATATATAGTTATTTGCACAGATCAAATCATATTTTATACAAAAGCGTGTCTGTCGTGATGTTTGTTGTTTTTTCTCCCCAGTCTCGATGGAAACGATGGAAGAGTTTGACCGAGAGTGCCCCATGATCAAGACGTTTTGCCAGCTGCTTTCGCAGGACGAGTTTGAGGAGCAAGCCCTGTCCTACACCGAGCGGGCCCTGCTGGACCTGTTTCGCACCATGGACCAGAACCCCGAGCTGTACGAGCGGGTGATCCGGAAGAGGAAACAGGGCGAGCTCGAGAAGGCCAGCGTCGGCTCCTGTTTAAAGGTATTGGATCTCGTGCTGTTAGGATTCTCTTCTATCAGAGCTTTAAACAGCAGGGATGCAAGTAAGACTCCCATTGCACAGCAGTTTGATCCATTCCTGGTTTTACCATGAGTTTATAACCAGAGCTTGTTACCTATAGACTGGGGCTAATCAAGCTTGTAGTAAAACCTGGACTGGGTGGAAGTGCTATGCAATAGAAGTCTTATTTTCATCCCTGATGTAGTCTCCTGTTCAAAGAGTCTGTAGAGCTATCCTTAACAGAAAACAAGTCTGTTTTGAGTAATTAATTAAAGTTGAGATTTCATGAAACTTTATGTAATCAAAACATACTTCCAGTCCTTAAATAAGCTTTGTGCATAGATCTTGTAAAGGAATATCTTGGCACTTTATCCAGACACATGAAAAAAATGTTGCTCACAGTGGTTAGGTTGTGTGCGTGTGTGTGTGTGAGTGCGTGCGTGCGGGTCTGTGTGCAGGTGTGTGTCTGTGTGTGCGGGTGTGTGTGTGTGTGTTTGTTTCCCTAAAAGATTTCATTTCTTCCTTGAACTCGCTGTGCAGGCAAAGTTCTTCACCGCAGTGGAGGGCCAGATGAACCGCTGCAACGCTGTGGGGGCTGCTGAGCTGAGACAAAGGGTGGGGCATCTCAAGGAGGAGATGAAGAAGGTGCAGGCCTACGCTCAAGGTACCGCGGCAAGGTTAGAGACCCGCGTTAGTCTGGGGGCTCAGTCTGAACCTGAGTAACGGAAGAAATGAATCTCTTGAAAGTAGAACCCTGCTCTACTGCTGCTATGGCCACATCTATACAAGTCTGTTGTGTAGATGTGGCCCCAACTTTATATTCACTTCAGATCCTGTTTTAGTAGGAATAAAACATGATCCCTGTCTGGATCTTCTTGTCTTGTAGAAGCGAAATGTGCAGCGAAGAGAACCTCAAAGCGTTTGGCTGAAAGGAGACAGAAAACCCCAGATGAATGTGATGGAGACGAGCAAGCCCCGCCCCTCTGCGTGGGGCCTCCCCCCTCAGCCCCGCCCCCTCCTCCACCTCTACCCCCCAGCACTGCGCTGCCTGAAGCACAGACTCCGCTGAAGGACAGGACCAATCACAGGAAGGTGAGGCTAAGAAACGTGTAGGAACGATGGCGCGATTGTGTGTGCCGGGAACGATCAAAAGAGGGAACGGAAGGCGGTGGCGGAGAAGAGTTTTCTTTCTGAGCAGTTTTCCTGTTCTTGCTTTCAGAGCCAGTTTCAGATGGTTGCAACCCCTGATCTGTTGAACAGTTATGGACTCTCGAGACTGAACCGACGTTGCAGCAGGTAAGTGGATTAAAAGCTAGTGTGTTTGCAAAGATATTCCTCTGTTAAGTCTGCTTCAGTGTATTGTAATCTGTCCTAACACTATATAAATTTACTCAGATAAAAGTATGTTTTGGAGATGCTGACATTTTAGTTTAACAGTTGCAGTGACTACTTTTAAAATGATTATTAATATTAAACAAATGGCACCGGTTTTTCAGAAATTAAAAATTTCAGCTATCTCTTCAATTAGATCAAACAGAGCTGATTATGTTGAACATTCCACACAGGGTTCCTTTATAATCCACTATGCCCGTTGTTAATAATGAATTCTAATATAGCTCTTTTAAAAACTGGCCTGTGTGTCTGTCCTGTTCTGAAACAGCTCAGTGGACCTGACGGCTCTCTCAGAATCTGAACCCGAGAGTTCTTCCAATCCACACCACAACATCCAGTACGAGCTGCTGGCCAGCATCCCCCTGAAGAGACTCCGTGCCACCGGGATTGTGAGGTACAGTTTACCAGTTACAGCGCTCTCCCCTCTCGAACGCTATAGGCGGCAGTCATAGTGAGGAGATAATGAAAGCGCTTGTGGAATGGCATTATAGGGCAAGTGGGAGCCAGGACCAGTGAAGTCTTCTAACTGGTTCTGCAGTATAATAAAAGAGACGCACAGTATATCCTCAAGATCACATTTCAGTGCTGCAAGACTTCTGCGCCTTTCTTAAAGCGATAGTGTTTTACTTTTCCAGATCCCCAGGAGGCACTCCATTGAATACCCCCAGAAAGAGCCAGCCGAAGAGCGGAGAGGAGAGTTCCCCAGCCTCCGCGTTCAACACCGCGCTGATCACCAAGTTCCGCAACGCTCTGAGTCCGCCGGGAACGTCTTCACTCGACTCTCCAGAGCGCAGCGACAGCGACGCAGACAGCTCGGGGTTCGCCACGCCCCACGGGACTCCGTGACGAGCCCCCGGGGAGTTTCTGTCTGCATCTTAAACCTTGTTTTAACAGATGCTTTATTACTTCAGTCAATCCATATTCTTTCTGATCCTGTGCTAAAGCAGTTTCTTCTCAGTAACTTCAATTGCACTCAATCACTGATTGTTTGATAAGGTAAAACTTACTTTCACCCCCAAGTCCAGCAGGCAGACGTTTTGCCTGTTAAACTTCGCACTATTACTCAGTGCACTGTTGTCTTTTTCACTGTTCTTTAAAGAGTTTGATCACAACTCTCTTGTAACTTTTTACAGTTCCCAAAAGATTTTGGGAGTGTTTTATGCAATGATGAATGAATTTTTACCAAAGCACCTGTTTTATCACCAGATACTGTACCAAAAAGCATGCTTTTCAAACCAAGTATTCTAAGGGAGTTGTTTGAAAGGTGTGACTGTATATCATTAAGCATGTGTGAAGAATCTGCTGCTGTGCCATTGATGTGTCCTTTATGATTGTGTGCTTTCAGCTGTTAACCGAAGGCTCAGAATCTAGAGCCAGGCTGCCTCATTTCACAGTAGACTGAGCCGCAGGAGAGATGATTAAAATGAAGATCTGATCAATAAACACAAGCGGTTCAACACTGTGTAATGATACAAAAAGACAATCATTCAACATTAGGTAAATGAAATCGTCTCGGTACCTTGCACAATGCTCAGCATTTCAATCATTCAGCTTATTCAGCCATGTTGACAGTAAATTGTAAAAGTCCTACATTCTCCTGTCTGAGGGATCTTCACAAATGCATGTTTTCAATATTTCACTAAAGTGAGAAAGTGAGATAACGAGGAAGCACTGAACTGAATCTAAAATCATAACAATATGACAGTTCCCAAGAATGCGGAGTGGAGTTCTGTTTCCTCACAGCCTTCAGTGCAGACAGTCGAGATCTGAGCCTGCAGGCTTCTCTGCAGCTACAGTACGATACATATCGTACAATACTGTATGCATTACAATTCAATTCACTATGACTCTATATTCTCATTCTTTGTCTATACCAAATGTATTAATGAAAAGTTTCTTTGTATTAAAATGCAACTTGTTTTTACAATCTGCATGTACTGATCTTTCTTTATGAAGCAAGGAAAGGTTAGCAATTTCAGAACAACATACGGTCGCCCATTTCAGGTTTATCTGGTTATGGGATTCTTCAATCACAACACCGGGTTATTATTGTGCAATGACAATATTGCGCTGCATGCACGCCTGTAATCCACAGACCTTGTTTATTAATGCGCTGACATGTCAGTCTGGAAAAAAAAAAACACGCCACCTTTTCAATCAAACCAGAACTTTTCCAGCGTTCTGTCCTTCACAGTCTGTGACCGGAGCCGGGGAAAATTACAGCAGTAAACAGAAGAAAAAACAGCCACCGTTTATATTTTGGGAATTGTAGTTTAAACTGTGGGGCTCCTACCGCTCTTGCTAAGCAGTGGTTGCGTTTAAAAAAACTACAATTCCCACAAAGCCCCAGTGTTCTAAAATACGCGTTTCATAACACGCGCACAGCGGGTTATAGTTTAGCAGCTGCACCTTCTGCAAAACGCCGTGATATAAATTATTTAAAAATCTCCAACGACGTGCTGTCTGGGGTCGGTATAAAATAGCACACTAACTGGTGTGTTTCTTTCAACACCGGAAAAGGAAATCCATGAACACCCATACAAACCAAAATGGCTGCGCCTGTTTGTTGAAATGTGTTATTTTTGGTCCCCAAACCAAAACACATGCTGCAGTAAGATCATCGCACATTACCACCACGAAGCTGTATTACACGACAACGGATGCAACTCGAACAAAGGTCATTTTCACACAGGCTTTTTTTTAAGGGTTTGTTTTCGCTAAACTCATTAGAATGTTTTAATTTACAATTACTTCGGCGCGGTGGTTTTATGATGGTACATACGGTTTTTAAAGTGTTAGGACAATGTAACGACAATGACCCCTTAATATTTTATAAGAGACATATTCCGTGGTATTTTTTGGAGAGAGTGAAAGTGCCGAAAGCTCTCCGGTACTGTTCAAACTGCAATGCTTGGTATACAACTCACCGAGCCGTGCACCCCGTCACGGGTTTCACAACTCTCAGTGAAATACATTATTTATATGATCAGGGAGCCGATAGTCTGATGTTAGATAAAGTGTACCTCCCTTAAACTGTAGCTGCATGAACAACTCCTGTAACGAACCCTAAAGATTCATTTAGGTGTGACTTAATCATGCTGTGCACAGCACATTCACCAGGAGCCTGGTTATTCAATATCGTGATTTATTGCGTGTAGTGTTCTTTGACTTTTCTTAGGGGGCGATCTTGGCAGGACTGTATGAACCTCAACCATGCCAGTTGTGTGCAGCAGCTGTGAGAAGAAAAACGCCGTCCTGAAGCGGCCCAAGACCGGCTTCTCTCTGTGCAAGGACTGCTTCTTCTGGGCTTTCGAGGAAGAGGTGCACCAAACGATCTCGTCAGCCAGGCTGTTTACCGCGGGCGAGACCGTCGGGATCGGGGCGTCAGGCGGCAAGGACTCCACGGTGCTGGCTCACGTCATGAAGGTCCTCAACGAGCGCTACGGCTACGGCTTGGACTTGATGCTGCTCTCCGTGGACGAAGGCATCACCGGCTACCGGGACGACTCTCTGGAGACGGTGAAGCGCAACCAGCAGCAGTACGACCTGCCGCTCAAGATCGTCTCGTACCAGGAGCTGTACGGCTGGACCATGGACGCCATCGTCAAGCAGGTGGGCTTGAAGAACAACTGCACCTTCTGTGGGGTCTTCAGGAGGCAGGCGCTGGACAGGGCAGCCATGATGCTCAAAGTGGACAAGATTTGCACAGGTAAAATCGGATCCGCCAAGACTGGAGGTTTAAACTCCCGGTCCTGGAGGGCTGTTCCATTCCAGGTTTAACAGGTAAAATGAGATCATGAACTACTTCAGGGTCTGGATGCAGGTTTAATTGGTTTAGATCAGGGTTGGAACAAAGACCAGGAGTGGAAGAGCCAGCTTTGGCCACCCCTGGCTTAAGTACTCCTTTTTATGCTGCTGTTTAAAGACACGGCATGATGGAAATATGACTGCCATGGCATAGCAGTTTCATCCATTCCAGCTGTTGCTATGAGTTTAATAAGACACACCCGAGCTTGTAGCCTGTGCACTGTAGCTAATCAAGCTTGCAGTAAAATTTGTGAAACTGCTATTCAGTGGGAGTCTTATTTCCATCCTTGTAGACACGTTGGTGCCCTCTAATGCAGCTTCCCGATTGGTGGATGATCTGAAGTCCTTGATTTTGTACCGTGTGCCCCCGCAGGTCACAACGCTGACGACGTAGCCGAGACGGTGCTGATGAACTTCCTGCGGGGCGACATTGCGAGGCTGCGCCGTTGCACTGCCATCACCACGGGGAGCGAGGGGGCCATCCCCCGCTGCAAGCCGCTCAAGTACGCTTACGAGAAGGAGATCGTCCTGTACGCCTACTTCAAGAAGCTCGACTACTTCTCCACCGAGTGCGTCTACTCGCCCAACGCCTACCGCGGCCACGCCCGCGCGTTCCTGAAGGACCTGGAGTCCATCCGGCCGAGCTCCATCGTGGACATCATCCACTCGGGGGAGAACCTGTCCGTGAAGGAGGACGTGAAGATGCCGGTCCAGGGCATCTGCTTGCGCTGCGGCTACATCTCCAGCCAGAAGCTGTGCAAGGCCTGCGTGCTGCTGGAGGGGCTGAACCGGGGGCTGCCCAAGCTGGGCATCGGGAAGCACCACAAGCTCCACCACAAGCTCCTGGCCCAGGAACCCCTGACAGAGAAGGAGGAGAAGAAACTCAAGGCGGTCGATTTCTGAGCGGGGCAGTGTTTGTACATCTTGAACTCGGGGTTGATTTGATCCATTTGTAGCTGTACCAAGTAACCCCCCTGGATTACATCACCTACTTATTTTAGGGGTAATCTCTGGATAACCATGGATAAGTGGTGGATGCAATCTGGGTTGATTTACCCTGGTGCTGTAAAATGCTCTAAAAATTCAACTATATGTTGATCAAATCAACACCTACTATAAATAATGTAGTTAAAATGTATTTGGCAATCCGAAAGACAGCTAGTCAAAGACTTTTTATCATCTTTTAGTATTGCTAAATGTTCTACCATGGCTTTGTAGTTCTGGAGCTTGACCTGTGTAGTGCTGTATTTAAAATGTTAAAGTGGTGCAGTGTTGCAGACAGACCAATACCACAGAATGGCCGTGCTGTAATATGCTTTATTGTACACTGTCTGGTATATGACTAGTTTTATGGATACAGAATCTCACATTCTATTGGGGAGAAACATCATGAGTAAAAAAAGGAAATAAAACAAACCACATTGGATTAGCAAGAACCCTGCTTCTTATTGTTTTTAAAACTTTATTTAAATATCATTGAAATAAACGATTTCTACAAAAACCAAATCCTAGCTTGCAAGAGTATTTTTAGCATGGACTGTTTATTTTACAGCAGTCGTCTAAAAAGATCTTGTGCCTCAAAACTGACTTTTAAAATACCCACCAGTTTGAGACACCTGTGTGTTAAAGCTTGCTCCTGTAAACCTGAGAAAGTGTTGCCCGCTTTGCCCTGTACTGTGTTTGACACACACACAGCGTGTCCTGCAGGAAGTGTGCCGTCCTCGTGTGGCACGCTGCTGTGTGCCGCCCTCGTGTGGCACGCTGCTGTGTGCCGCCCTCGTGTGGCACGCTGCTGTGTGCCCCCTCGTGTGGCACGCTGCTGTGTGCTGCCCTCGTGTGGCACGCTGCTGTGTGCCGCCCTCGTGTGGCACGCTGCTGTGTGCCCCCTCGTGTGGCACGCTGCTGTGTGCTGCCCTCGTGTGGCACGCTGCTGTGTGTCGCCCTCGTGTGGCACGCTGCTGTGTGTCGCCCTCGTGTGGCACGCTGCTGTGTGCCGCCCTCGTGTGGCACGCTGCTGTGTGCCGCCCTCGTGTGGCACGCTGCTGTGTGCCGCCCTCGTGTGGCACGCTGCTGTGTGCCCCCTCGTGTGGCACGCTGCTGTGTGCCGCCCTCGTGTGGCACGCTGCTGTGTGCCGCCCTCGTGTGGCACGCTGCTGTGTGCCGCCCTCGTGTGGCACGCTGCTGTGTGCCGCCCTCGTGTGGCACGCTGCTGTGTGCCGCCCTCGTGTGGCACGCTGCTGTGTGCCGCCCTCGTGTGGCACGCTGCTGTGTGCCGCCCTCGTGTGGCACGCTGCTGTGTGACGCCCTCGTGTGGCACGCTGCTGTGTGCCGCCCTCGTGTGGCCCGCTGCTGTGTGCCCTGCAGGGCGGGTTGTGGTGGCGGTGTGGGCTCTGCTCATGTCTGTGTCCTGCTGGGCTGTCAGGATACACAGTGAGGGCTCAGGAAATGTTTACTGCTCACTCAACACATGCTATCCACAGTGTTCTTGTGTAATCCGCGTCATGATTTCTGTTCTCCTCTCCCAGGGTAGATGTTTGCATTTAAAGTGCACATTACAGTGCTGGCAGTTTTAAAAATAGCTCAGCATGGTGCTGTGGCAGTCAGAAAGACACAAGAAGACTATTATAAGCAACATAAAGGTTGTGAACAGTGCCCCAGTGTAAAATCAATGCGTCCCTGGACGCCGACTTTAACAAACAATGTATATATTAAGTGGGTTTAACTGCATGCCACCGCGTTTGAAATGCTCACGTCTCTGCTCCTATTAATGCTGGCTGAATGAAACGGGCTGTAAAGTAATGGCATATTGGAGAACGAGGAGCGCTGTGCAGCGGTACTCAATGAGTCAGCTGCTTTGGGAATTAGACACAGCAGACTCATGACGTCAGGGGTTTTGGAACCTTTTTCTTTAATTAAACGCGTCGACCCATTGCTTGTTTTTACAGAATGTTTGAAAAGGTTCTCTTCAGAATAAAAAAGACATCAAAAACCACAAGAATAAACTTTACAGAAACAGTTATTTAACAGAAAGCAGAGTGTGTTTAATCACTGCAATCACTGTGCCCAGCGGGTGCAGCAAACCGCTTTCGGAAGGTGGAGAGGATAGATTGAGTTTTGCTGAGACAGCAGCGGCGGCCGGTGACCTTCAGTGTCAAACAAGCATTACTTAGGCTAAAGTGGGCAGGAAGAACATTGGGCCATACATAGATATGTGAAAACACACTGATCAGCTACTATATATATATGAGAATGAGATTCGCTCTCGAGTTAATTAACACCCTACTCTATTGGGCACTCGATGGAAAGCGTTCATTAACGTAAACAGATCACCCGCGTTTAAATCCATTTGCCACCTGTAAGACTGCGCTATTTCAAACAGCAGAACGTGGTCAGTGCTGTTTGTTTTGCCCAGTTCTAGTTACACATTTACGAGAATGTAACTTACCTTCAAATACTTGGAAAATAGTTTTATCAGTATGGGGGTAGGGCGTAAACCGAGACCTTGAACTGCATGCGTGTGTCCAAATACAACGCGGCCATGAGACACAACCAGTGCTGTTCCAGATGCTACAGCACTGACAGAACTAACCTGTAGCAGTCACATGCACTAAGCAACAGCAAGAGTTTGTGTGCGGCATGTATTATCTGTTTTTTTAAAAAAAAGGTTTTTTTACAATACAGTAAGTGTGAAACTTTTACTCCTTGCCCATTTCTGTGTGCTGTATAGTTGTTGTTTCAGTAGAGGTCGCACTTTTCATAATTTTACTGCAGCTCGCATTCAGCGGCCTCACACAACTGCACCGTTTGAGACAGAAATACTGCGGGGAGCGAGCAGCGCGTCGCCGATCAGAGGGGCACGGAACCGCGCAGCGCGTCGCCGATCAGAGGGGCACGGAACCGCGCAGCGCGCTCCCGGAGACTCAGGGAAACTTCGGCTCGCCAGATAGACGCGAATAGATACGCAGGGATTGGAAAAAAATTAAAGCAAAGGTTCGTGCAGACAAAACAGAACAGCGGTCTGGGATTCACTCGCGGAACCATTCCGGTGCAAGCATGGAAGATCTCGGTAAGCCTTTGAATAATATATATATATATATATATATATATTAATTATTGCTGTGCAAGGGAAGCGGCGCATGTTGCTGGCATGGCCATTAGTTGTGAGGGCAGGCCGCTGTGCCAGCACCGTGGTTGAGTAAGGGGCAGCCCAGTGTTTTGCAGAGTTGTGTGGAAGCGTAACGAAACGCACAGAACGGTTCAGAAGTCCAGTCTTGTGTTGCTCTTAACTTGCAAACACGAGCGATTCTCGGATGCGTTCTTGCTCTGCAAGGATTCGGAATGGAGGAAGACGTGAAAACTTCCTCTCCTGAGTGTCTCTCACGCCAGGCTGGACTCTGTCAGGATCGACCCGTTTAAGAATAAATGTGTCATTTTAAACGTGCTTGCGCGTTTTAAGTTGGTTGAGAGCTATAGTTTGGGAGATTTTAATCGTGTTTTCCTTGTGTGGATGTAACAAGTCCTTTATAATAAATGCTTGAGGATTAGCCTGAAAGTTTCAACAATTAACAGAAGACAAGTCTGCTTGATAACTTGTGCACAGCGTGTATCTGCCGGGACGAATTATTATTATTATAATAATAATAATAATAATAATAATTGTTGTTGTTTACTTGATACACGATAAGCTCAATCGACAATTTGCCATTCGTGGAAAATAGTTGCAAATACTGTCTGTTCATGATTTTATTATTATTATTATTATTATTATTGATGTGCATTTCAGTTTGCTTCACCTCATTTTCTTGAGGGCACTATTTCTGGTCATTATTTGCTTAAGAATCCTACAATAGCGCAGTCAACCGTGTCCCCGGGTTACACGTTAATAACAGCTCTCCTTCGCTTGAGCTGCGTTGGGTTAGAAATATGTGTTGCTGCAGGCTGCACAGCGTTGAAACGCGAGATAGCACGCAGGGCGTTTGTTTGATAAGGAGGTAGCCTTATGAGTTTCCAGAGAAGTACAGAACAGGCTGACGTCAGAGGCAATGAAACGGGCTTTAAATGTGTCTGTCAATATAATAAATCTTAATCATAAAGTTGTTTCCCTTCTTGCATAGCAAAGGTTACATTTCCCGTGGGGTGGCCCTCTTTTCCCAGAAGGGTTTCGGTTCATAACGCCGTCTTATTTCATGATGTGAGTGACTGTGTTTGTTTTATTGTGGTGGTGGGCACTGGTCGGTGTCCAGCCGTACCCAGCGTTACATTATAATACCATTTTAAACATGATTATAACTACGAATGCGAAGACTTTGTGTCATTTTTAATTCCGCCTCTCCCGATTTCTAAATGAACACCTTACCGCGTTAGTATTTAAAATGCCTGTTCATTTCACACACTGATCATAAAACTGGAGCTCTGTTTGGCAAGACATGCTTTAATATGCAAGTATTACTTTTGTGTGCTGTAATACACAAGCACCAAAGAAATGCTTCCTAGGGTCTTTAGGTAGATGTTACTGGCATTAAGAAGGCAGCTGATTTTGCTTCGCAAATCATTTTAAAAACAAAAACCTGTTTCCCTTTTTTCTAAACTGAAATCTAACACAGGTATGTCTCTTTGCTCAGCCCTGCAGTTAAACTATCAGCAGCGTTCTTTTTCAGGGTTATTTCTGGCTGTACAATCTGTCAGGTTTGGATGAACCCCATAAAACAGGGTGTCCAAAGTGTGTGACCTTTGTTCCAACAGACCCATCCCTGTTACAAATATAAAGACAATGTTGTGATGATCACTTCTGTGTGACGGAGGGGCCTTCATTGGACTGGACTGTGTTTTAGGAACGTGCAAAAGCTGCAACGTTCTTCCACGTGGCTTGCTATATATGTATATTTTGTTTATAAAAAATAAATACATATTTTATTGGGACCAGGTATTGGACTTGACCCTGTACTGTAGCTATTGTCTCTTTTAAAATAAGCTGGATGTGCATCTTCATGAGGGTTTCCTGGGGGTGGTGTGTGTGCGTGCGCGTGCTTGCGTGCGTGTGGAGCCCTGTATTTAGCAAAGATGGGCTCCTGTGTGTTTACTGGAGAAAGAGCTGTGAAGCGTGGCTGTGCTGTTTCTGTGTTGTTTTAATGAGTGAAAATAAAGACACTCATAAAGCATTTCTCTCGGTGTTGAGATCAGCCACATTCTCAGTTATTTCTAGTAGTCACCAGTGACGCTTCCTGGTAAAGAAGCCAGCTTTAACTTTTACTGTGTTTGTTTTAGCCAGGCTCTGTACGGTACATATTTGCATAGTGTGGAATGGGTGAAGCTGCTATGCAATGGGAGTCTTATTTGCATCCCTGGGGTGTTGTACTGTGTAACCCATGGTGGCCCCACATGGTGAGAATGTGTCTGAAGCTGGTTTTGATGACGTTTGACTCTATTTTCAATCATGTGGAGGATGACCTTATATAAACGTTGGGATCGTTTTAAAGCTTGTTTCATGGACTTTCCAACAAAACAACAAAAAACCAGTCTCCCTGTGTCTTTAGCATGGAGTCTTGAAGGCACCGTGCTATCCAGCTCACACCTCTCTTCTGGGCGAGGAGGAGCCCTGCTCATTTCAGTGCTGCTCCTGTGCTAGGGGGGTCGCAGGACAGCAGCGTTGGAATGCCGTGCATGTCTCGTTGTTCCTCATTCGTCAGGGCATGTTCGCTTTGGCTCCAGTCCTGAAGCATATTGAGTTGTTTCCTTCTCGGCAGGCTCAGTGAATTCACTGGGGGCGACGTTATGCATGAAACACACACACACACTATCTGAAAACAAAATCCTTCCGCTGAGCTCATTTTAACTCAAATATAATAAAGGTGGGGGGGGAAAAAGGTTGATCACTTATTACTGAAAAACACTTTGATTGTGAAATTGGTCTTTGAAGTGGGTCCCCTGAATCAGTCTTGGATTCCCCTGCTGTCTGGCTTGTAAGTGTTCACTTGTAACACCCTCACTGTGTCAGCTGTGAGAGCTGGGTAGGAAATGTGCAGCCGCATGAAGCCTCTGCTGCTGTAGTGAGGTTGGATTCATGTACTGTGGTTTTGGTTTTGTCCTGTTCTTGTTCCTGTGGTCGCTCAGCATGCCAGTAAGAGACTGCTACAAAAGAAATATCACAGCGTTCAGTCCTGAACTAGCTCGGAATTAAAACTGACCTCGTTGAAATCCATTGATGGGCAAGCGTGCAAACCTTGCAAATCAGTGATATTATTATTATTATTCATAACGCACACACACACAGCAGGCAGAATTGTAAAAATAAATAAATAAATAATAAAAAAAATAAGATTTTGCCTTGACAGTGGTAAAATCCGTCTTGGGGGATTGAAAGGTGGTTAGACGATACTAGAGAGAGAATTGTCAGACGTTTCTGATTAACAGTGTAACTGCTAATTCATTTCCCTTGTGTTATCCCTTGAGTATCACACATACATGTTAGATGAGCTTGCACTGTTTTCTGGTTTAAGGAATTGTATTAAGTCAGTACCCATTGAAGGAAGCTCAAAATGTCTCGTGCATTGATTGCTTCCAAATGCAACTCTGGGATGTCCTTGAACTGTCGTTTGGTTTTTTATTCTTGCAAAGGAGCTGTGGTTTCAGGTGTTTCCCAGGATCCTAGTGAGTCAGCATGGTGTTAATCCCATGGCACGCAGGGCTCGGCACAGTGTGGGACACAGAGGCTGGGAGTGTAGATGTTAGGCAATAAATCAAATCTCCTGTCCCTCAACATCAAGGACCTTCTCTGTTAAACATCTCCCTTTCTGTCTGAGCTCAAACAGCTCCTCAGTGTGTCCGCTCTGAGTGACCATGTCCAGATCCTCAGTGTGTCCGCTCTGAGTGACCATGTACAGATCCTCGGTGTGTCCGCTCTGAGTGACCATGTCCAGATTCTCAGTGTGTCCGCTCTGAGTGACCATGTCCAGATCCTGTGTGTCTGCTCTGAGGGACCATGTCCAGATCCTCAGTGTGTCCACTCTGAGTGACCATGTCCAGTTATTCTGTTCCTGTGAGCCAGAGATGTCAAACTCCAGCCCTCGAGGCCTGCAGGCTCTTCTGCTTTTCATTCCAACTTGAGCTCTCAATTAACTTAATTGATCTAAGTATTTGTTCAGTTTGACGTTATTTCATATTTTTCACAGTACAGTAGATGGTTGATTCAAGGTACACTACCTATGAAACATTCTGAGGCCTGGAAAGAAGTGTTAAATTGGTCCAGTTAATCAAAGCAGTCAGGTAATCGCGAGCTCGGGTGGAATGAAAGCCAGAAGACAGTGCGGCCCTCCAGGAGCTGGCTCGTGTGCCTGGGGGAGGGGGGCAGGCAGGCAGGCAGGCAGGCAGGAAGCTGCACATTAGTGGCTGCAGGATGTGCTGTTTGGTTCTTGGCTTGATCTGGTCAGATTGTGGAATGTCGTCGATTGTGCTGTGCGCAGGAATCCCAGGATATCCAACTGCCTTAATTATACTGTGTAGAAACGCTTTGTACACTTGTATGCATGCAGCTGACCTACAGGAGTGCATCATTCGGCTGCTGGAAAGTAACTGGATGTACTGCAGACATGTGAACACTGCCCTAATGTGGCTGCTCAGTCTATCTTGTGTCTCAACGTATGAGTAGCATTTCAAAATAAATAATAGATAAATAGTCAGTGTTCTCAAGTGTCTGGTTTCCTGCTGTCTGCCCGGTGCAGGGTATTGCAGCATTAAAATATACGCAGGCAGTTCTTCTCAACATGAGCATGATTCAGCTCAGCCTGCTCCTCCTGTAAGTAGTGTGGTTGTTGTAATTGAGTTACGTTGGTTTAGTCGCAGATCACCTCCCCACAGTCCTGTTTACTGTAACTTAGTCCTCAAGCAGGTTTCTGTCATTGAGACTCTGAGCGTGTCCTTCATCCCTGGCTCCTGTCCTGCTGGGAGGGTTCTCTCTTTGGAAGTGCACTGGAGGAAAGCAACCGTAATGTTAACACCAGCGTGTTCACTGCATGCCTGTTCTGAGAATGCAGATCCACTGTGTGTTTTCCTTAAATACACTGAGGATTGCGCAGAGGATACTAAATAGCCTAAAAACACTATAAAGTGCTTGCTTACACCTTCATATCACCGTAATGCAACTAAATAGGTTCACAATTTAGTGTGTGTCTGTATAATATACTCTGCATTATCTATTGCTGTCCAGTGTTCAGCTGTAGGATTTTATTCAAGTGTGTGAAACTGCCTGCCAGCCCGGGATCATGGGTCAAAGCCCTCTGCTTTGCAGCTCCTGTGTTTGAGAAGCATGTTGAGAGTGGAATGAACTGCCATCAGATTCTCTTACTGCAGGGAGCGTGTTTCCACAGAGCTCGCTTTCTCCACTGCAGGACCTGGGCTCCTCACGAGAGAAGCTCTGCAGCCACTTTTAAACAGCTTATTATACCAGCCGTGACAGAGTCCCTTTCATACAGTCTGCCCATGGTGTAAGTGTATTCAAATCCAATACCATTTCCAGTGCTTCATCGTTAGCTGTACCCTGTTCAATTCCATGTCGACGTGCGGAGGGGCTGTGAATGGATACTGATTTCACAGTGACTGCGGTACAGTAAACGCTCTGCGACATATGACCAACGTTTAAGTAGCAATTATTTCCATTTAATTCTTGAAAGTAAAAAGGGCTGTTTACCATTTGCAGTACATTTAAATAAAACACGTTAACTGTTGGTTCTTGTGTTTTGTTACTGAAGTAAAATAATTACCCTGGATTAAGTGAAGCCTCAAAGAAACGGTTATCACTTGGAATGGGTGTTACCGGTGCAGTAGTATTGTAAAAGAACTGGGATCGCAGATCACCGACCCGTTTCAAGAGTATAAATGTTCATGAAGTACAGCGTCTGCACTTAGGCAGGATAGACTGTATTCATAAAGCACCAGAGTGGGCTGGACTTGATCTCCAGGCTGCTACACCATCCTCTCCAAAGACAAAAGCATGTTTTAGTATTGATTTGACTGGACTTGCGTCAGAACTACAGTAGAACTCCCTTTTTTTTATAGCTTATTGATTCGATGCTGCTTTGGTTATAAAATTATCTGCAAGTATTGCAGTCAAATCCTAGTGAAAAAGACTGTAGTCCGAAGCGTTGCTGGGTTTAAACTGTGCTCGCTGTTTAATGTGCAGCAGGGTCTCTTTGGCAGAGCTGTGCAGCCGTGCAGCTGCTGAATACAAAGCAGCTTCCTCACTGCTGGGCCCAGATAAGCTGTTTTCATCAGCACCACCAGCTGCTTGCTCAGCATAGCAGGAGAATGGCATTAATGGGGCCAGCGTTAGCCAGCTGTACTGAAGCAGGTAAGTCTGGTGGGGTAGTTTTCACTCTGTGTTAATTGAAGCTTTTAGCTAGCCCCGTGATGCGTTTCTGTACTGTATGTGGGATCCTTGAATCAGCTGCTCCGCGCTGGTGTAGTCCGGTACTGTCTGTGGTTGCATTCTGAAATCTCCCAGTTTTACTGCGTTCTTCATTACAGGTGATCATTGCACAGCTGTGATAAAACAAGCACTGTAACTGAAGCTTCCTGGCTGTGGATACTGGCAGCGCATGGAAAAGGGGGAGGGTCTTTGAAAATGACCCAATTAATTCAAATTCAAGACTGAATGGCCTCACAGTTGTGTATGTCTGAGGCAATGCCCGAGCGATCCAAAGAACCCCAGCAGGCTTCAAGTCCTGCATTGTCCCAGAACTGGGCTGCAGAAATACATCCCCTGTGTTGCTCGGGCTTTGCACTGTTTCAGATTGTTTGTACTGGAAACATTTCTGTGTGATTTCATACATTTACCTCCGGCATTTCAGTAATAAGCAAGCTCGTTAGAATAATCCAGAAACGAGCAGATGCTGCACAAGAGAAAACAGATCTATTTCCAAAGTAAGGCACACAGTGATACCTGGCTTCAGCATCGCGCTGATGAAAATAGATAGCTGATATATAAATTACTGTTGGCTTGCTTCAGTGGTGGGGGCGCTGCCTTTTACTCGCAGTGAAACATGAATGGGTCTGTTTTAATATGCAAGTGTGGTATACTGGAGTTGTCACAAGCTTTTTACCTCGGTCTCAGCTGGATTCCTCATTTTATAAGAAGCCTTTTCGTCTTCTCTTTATTACCCTGCCAGTAAACTTGAAGCAGCCTAACCCAGCACACCTCCTTTCACTCCAGAGTCCTGTGTAGATACAGATGCACACACCCTCCAAGCAGAACCCTACACACTGTACAGCGCACACACACACACACACACACGAGCGCGTTCTCCAGGAGATTGTGAGCAAGCCTTTATTATACCTGACCTCTGCACGACCGCACTGTCGCTGGCTCTTGTGTTCATTGTTGTGTTTTTTTCCCCTTTGTGTCGGGTAATGCTGTTCATTATAATCCCTTGTAATCCAGAGTCTTAGTGTTGGGTTTCTGTGCTTCTCCTTGCACATCAACAGCTGTGAATTGAGGAATGCTGCTCAGAACACACCTGTGTGAAGGTAAGCACATGGACAGAGTGAACACCTGGGAGTGCTGGGGCAGGACTGGGAACATGCACTGTGCACTTCAGCTGCTCTGTAAGCCTGAGAAGAAGGGGGTGTGTGATTCAGAGCTGTACGCAGTGAAGTTTCAGATGCCTCGGAGCCACCATGTATCAGCGGGGTTATTATTTATTAAGGACAGATCTTGATCAGCTCTTCCATGAATGGAGTCTCTTGTAACGCTGATGAGAGCTGCAGGGTTTTGGTGCTTTTAGCCTCAATATAAATCTCAATTACAGCCTCTTGAAGGATGCCTGTGAGCTGCATGTTTGACCTCTCTTTCCTGGAGGAGCACATGATCGTCCTCGCTGCCCAGTGACAGCAGGCCATGTGTTTCCTCCCCTCTCTCTGCCAGCCTGACTGCCTTGTATTGAAAACCCTTTGTTTTCTGTTTCCACTGAGCTCAGAAGCGCTGCCATTTCAGAGGAAAGGGAAGGAACACAATAATGGGGCTGTTATTTTTCTAAGAGGAAATGATAAAATAAAGTTTCAGCACTTTAAAACTTTTTTTAACTTGGCTTAAACAGCAGCCGGCGTATGAATTGGAATAGTTGAGATCAACGTTTAAAGTTTTAAAAACATGCCTTTGCACAATTTAATAAAAGTGAAACAAATTTGATTGGTTTAGCATCTTCTGTGCTTGAGATTAACTTGTTTTAGTTGTGTATGTATGCGTGTGTACGTGTGTGACATTCAGTCAGGATTCGGTCAGTCACCGATAGAAATAACCATTTCGAGATTTTGAGCATTACAAATTATCAAAGAACAAAATGAAAGGCTATTTTGGTCTTTGAACAAATTATTTAGCTCAAATTGCGAAATGGAGAATACCAAAACAAGCAAAGAACGAAACAGAAAAGAACAGACAGCTATTTCTGTCTTTGAGTAAAGCGATATAATCAAATTGCAAAATGTGCTTTCAGCAAATGTTTCAGAACAGATTTTAAAGATGCTGCTCAATCTGCAAATAGCAATTAATCGCGGGGTGTTAAAAATGGGCATCAAGTGAAATACAGACTTTAATAAAACATTTTGTATTGAATGAACATGAAATCAGTAAATTTGAGAGACACGTCATTGATTCATTATTTCTGTGTTTATTATTTATGCAGGAAGTTAACCCGTTGAGACCGTGGCCTCTTTGCAAGGGGGGCGTGGTAAATAATTTAGGAGGATAGTGACCCCCAAACATTAAACTTCAAGAGAGTTTCAAATAACGTTCATAACGTTCTCGCCTTGTTATTTAGAAAACAGTTTTAGAGGAAAAAAAACTAATAATTAAAAATGGATTCATTTTACAAGACTACTGTATACACAGTATTTAAACTGCAAAATCAAATGTCAAGCCACGTTTGTCAAATCACTATTTCAGCGAAAGAAAAGTCTGCTTATTAAAGGTGTATAGTCTCATAAATCAGATGAAGGGGTGAAGTACCTCTTTTAGAGAACGGGTTTTTCAGACCCCATCAGCACCAGACCGTGCCTGTGGAATAAAGACAGGGATGCTTTTTGAAAACAAGAAAACTTTAAAAATGCTTTTATTTTAGATTAGCTGCACGGGGCTGCTGAGCCATTTAGATTTAAAAACATCAAAGCTCTGTGTTTTGTTTTTGCAAGGCTTGCTGCTGTGGCGTTTAGAATTGCACTGGACTCCCTCACGCACACAGAAACACGTCTTTGTCAAAACTGGTTGCATTAGCCTTGCAGTACAACAATGCAGCCTTGCATCTTCAAAATCTGTTTGGGAAACGTGCGCTTGCTCAAAGCACGTTTCGCAATTTGATTATATCGCTTTACTCAAAGACCGAAGAAGCTGTCTGTTCATTTCTGTTTCTTTCTTTGCTTGTTTGTTTGATAGTATGTTATTAATGGTTTCATTGCTGTCCTTTTGTTTTATTGAGGTATGGTTTGTATTAGTGCTGCACTATTGAGATGTACCTGTGCTGGCTCTGTAAGCACAAAGTGACTAAACTAAAAGTTAAACACATGTCACTGGTAAAGTAATGGCTCGGTAGTGCTGTCGTGATCCTCTGTGTGCGCAGAGATTTATTTTAATTCCACTAGGAAAATGCTTGCTTTGTTATCAAACTGTCTGCTGCTGTTTCTGTAAGCCCAGAATCTCGTCCTGATTTTATTAATTTTCTCCTGTCGTTTCACAGACTCTCCCTTCATACTGAGAGAACCTCTGTTCGCCTAGATCTGAGCTCCGCATGCCCCTGCCTGCCTGCCTGCAGCTGCAGACCAGATCTGAGAAAAAAAAAAAAAAAAAATTTCATAAAGCAGCATTCCAGCCAGCTTTGCAGATCAATCACCAATTAGCAGAGTGAAAGCAGATTATTCCTCCAGACTCCCATTTCATAGCGGTTTGCTCCATGTCTGGTTTTACTACAAGTCTAATAAGATGCACCTGAGCTTGACACCTATGCACTGTGGCTACTCAAGCTCCCAGTAAAACCCGGATTGGCTCAAACTGCTGTGCAATAAGAGTCTTATTTCCATCCCCGGAACTTGGAATGGTTGGTTCAGAAGTTCAAATCACATTTCAAAACTGTAGCACCTTGAGATGATTGCATTGAAGGCACTGTGTACATGTCACTTCCTTTACAGGATATATTCTAGTACATTGATGGTGTGTGTCAGACGATATTGGTTATAGAAGAAACACACTTCACATGATCAGTTTATTTCACTCCCATATCCTTGTTGCTCAGAATCAGAGGTGGTAGAAGCCAGCAGGATCATTAAAAAGACCCCACCATGGTCTGCGGTGCTGTCAGACATGCCCCTCGATACCTGGATTGGGGTCACGAACATCCTGCAGGATTTGACTGTGATCCAGTGCTAAAATAGTCCTCCAGAGAAGTGTTGCCACCATCCGGAGTTTCACATTACACTTACAGTATGTGGTGGACTCTCTGTTACACTGTGGCCCAGTCTGACGCTGGGATGTTGCTGTGACCCAGTCTGACGCTGGGATGTTGCTGTGGTCCAGTCTGACGCTGGGATGTTGCTGTGGTCCAGTCTGACGCTGGGATGTTGCTGTGACCCAGTCTGACGCTGGGATGTTGCTGTGACCCAGTCTGACGCTGGGATGTTGCTGTGACCCAGTCTGACGCTGGGATGTTGCTGTGACCCAGTCTGACGCTGGGATGTTGCTGTGACCCAGTCTGACGCTGGGATGTTGCTGTGGCCCAGTCTGACGCTGGGATGTTGCTGTGGCCCAGTCTGACGCTGGGATGTTGCTGTGGCCCAGTCTGACGCTGGGATGTTGCTGTGGCCCAGTCTGACGCTGGGATGTTGCTGTGGCCCAGTCTGACGCTGGGATGTTGCTGTGACCCAGTCTGACGCTGGGATGTTGCTGTGACCCAGTCTGACGCTGGGATGTTGCTGTGACCCAGTCTGACGCTGGGATGTTGCTGTGGCCCAGTCTGACGCTGGGATGTTGCTGTGGCCCAGTCTGACGCTGGGATGTTGCTGTGACCCAGTCTGACGGTGGGATGTTGCTGTGGTCCAGTCTGACGCTGGGATGTTGCTGTGGTCCAGTCTGACGCTGGGATGTTGCTGTGGTCCAGTCTGACCCTGGGATGTTGCAGCACAGCGATTTCACGTGTCCTGCGATTCATGGAACTCCAATGGACTCCAGGTCTGATTGACTCCAGTGTTAAAGTTCTGGATCCCGACATGGGGTAAAATCATCGCATTCAACAGAGCCGAGAGAGACAGTCGTTTGGCTCTCTGCATGCTTTTTTATTACAGCTGTGGAAGATTAGTATGAGGAAAGTTTCTTACTGTTGCACGTGAATTCAATTAAAGGGAATTTGGTGACTTAATATAAACAGACTTGATTAAACTGAAAGAATGTGTTTTGTGACAGACAGGAACGTGCTGAATTGAGACCAGTAATACATGCAGGTACTGAGTAACCTCACACACCCCTCAGCCCCTCTGATTAACCCTCAGTGCTCCGTGTGCGCTTGTAAACTCACAGAGTAGATGTTTTGGTTGTTGGGTTCAGTGAGAAGCAGTCAGTCTGCTATAACCATGCTGCTCACGCGCTCTCGTAACGTGCTTTAGGAGGGTGCTGGTGGTTTGGGGCTGGCCGCACACCTTGTGGAAGAGAGGCTCGGTTTTGTTGTTTTGTGCTTGTTGACCGATCTGTTTTAAGAGAGCTCCACTGTCTCCTAACAGGCTGCCTGTTCTCTGAGCTCGAGCTGGACAGCTGTAGGGCTGGTCGAGTCACGCAGCGGCAGCTCCAGCGAGGGAAGGTAAAAAGAGCAGCTCATTCTCCACTGAATTATGTCAACGCTAAAAATACTGAAATGCATGGTGTTCAAGAACCCCACCATGAAGACTAACACTTTCTATTGCGGAACGCATTGCCCTTTATTACAGATCTCACTGAGTGGGATCACACCACACAAACACGGAGAACTAAAACAAGGGCAGCTGTGAAATCCAGGACTGGGTGCAGCAGGGCTAGTGTGACTTTCTATCCCTGTTTCTACAGGCATGGAAACAAGACTCCCGTTGCATAGCAGTGCGAGCCATTCCTGGTTTTACTATGAGTTTTTAAGCAGACGCACCTGAGCTTGTTACCTATACACTGTGATTAGTCAAGCTCGTAGTAAAACCTGGAATGGGTGAAGCTGCTATGCAATGGGAGTCTCATTTCCTTCCCTGTTCTGGGTGTTCAGATGCACACAGCTGTGGTATGAAGAAGAAAGCTGGAGGAGTTTCCTCTGTTCCTGCGGGAGCGGGGAGCTGGAGCTGGAGCTGGGGAGCGTTGCGTGAATGAAGGCTGGTTTTTAATAATCCGAGCGAGGCTGGATGGGAGACCAGAAAAGTGCCAAGACTAACGCTGCTTCTTTTAAAGAGACCCCAAAGCTGCACTCCGTAATTAAAACTTGATTTACGACCTTGGTCGTACTGTAAATTAACATCCCACAGCCACAACGAAGGTCCGGCCAGTCAGCACTTCCCTGCCCAGCTGTGGAGCAGTAAGCAGAGTGTGCTGCGTGCGTGGCTCACTCTAAAGAGTGTCAAAAAAGCACTTCAGCATGGATTTAAGCACTGAAATTACACTTCTGAAAGATACACACTTCTGACAGATGTACTTCACTTAAGAGGAGGGCAGACGTTTGAAGATCTTTTAAGGTATTAAGCTTCAACTGTAGAAGACCTTGACAAAATATGAAATATGTCCACTTGAACAAATAATTAGATCAGTTAAGTTAATTGAGAGCTTATGCTGGAATGCAAACCAGAAAGCTGCAGCCCTCGAGGACACCCCTGCTATAGATTAAGTCTTTCTTTATTTAATTTTTTTTTTTTGTTGCATGTTTTAATCCCTGCAAGGAGAATAAACTCATTTTACAAGAACTACAGTAAAAGATTTGGACATAAATTTGCAAGATACCACCGTGCTATTCTGCAGAGTGTGTCCTGCAAAAAAAAAAAAAAAAAAAACCTGTCGAATCGTGGACGGGGTGCATGGTGCATTGCGAAACCAAAAGTGGGGCCTCATGTGACGTCCTGATTGATGAAGCACCCAGGCGGTGTTTTTTGAAACGGGGGGGGGGGGGGCTCACCTACCTGTTATGTGGCTTGGCTGTATTTTTAGTGGAGTATTTAAACTTGAGCCTTTGCAGGCAGAAGCAGCATCACTTTCTCCCTTTGGAACTCTAGTTAATAGGATAAATATACCCTGGCTTCCTCTTGAATTACCCCCAGCATCCAACCCAGAATCCAGCAGATAGGGTTACTCTTGGCGCAGTTACTCTCTCTCTCTCTCCTGTAACTGTATAGCCCTGCTGCTGCTGCTGGGCGGCTTGACTATTCTCTTAGCTGTCTAGAAAGTGATTCACAGAGGCTCAATCATACACCCCAACATCACACAGAGCATTTGCATGCATGCATTCTAGGGAAATGTGTTGAAATGTGTCCTCCTGTAGAAATGCAGCATTCAGTGTGCTGTAAACATCCTGAGAGGGAAGCGCTTTTGTAATTTGTATTTTTTAAATGATTTACTTTCGTTGGTGAAATACTTGGTAATGTGGAGGGAGGCGATCACGTCGGTTTTGTTAAATGTCTGCCAGCTGCCTGTGCTGACAAGTGTTTGAGAAGGAGAAGCAGCCTTGCAAAACTTCTGAAATATAAATAATCCAGTGTGCAAATTAAGGAAGAGAAAAGTTTGCGGCTGGTGCGTTCAGAGGATACGGGTGAAGGCATGAGCACAGCGGTTGCCAAATTTAGTTTATCGTGTTACCTTGTTAAATATAGATTGTAATGTATCAGTTTTGCATTTTGTCTTTTAAAGTACAGTAGCACACATTGAGAGAAATGCCAGCTCTGGTTTCTAACTTCTAGGTGCTTTTTATCTGTCCTGTTTCAGGTTTTTATTTCCTAACCTTGCCTCTTTTGCAACCTGCTCAGGGACGCAGCTCCCTTCCTCGACCCTGCCGCTCAGCACTGATCTCTGCACTGCCCTCCCCTCCCTGCTGCATGGCACTGATCTCTGCACTGCCCTCCCCTCCCTGCTGCATGGCACTGATCTCTGCACTGCCCTCCCCTCCCTGCTACACAGCACTGATCTCTGCACTGTCACTTGAGACTGATGGCCTTCGTGTTCAGCTCTCCCCCAGGCAGCCCCAGGCTTGTCACACAATCCACAGTGAAAGCTGCTTGGTCTTTTTAACCGCTAGAGTTCCTGATCTCTAATTCAGTGGAAGCCACGTACTTGAAATTCCACTTTTTAAAGTTTTAGACCTTGTTTTGTAGTAGAAGTCGGAGAGTTCTTTCTCAGACGAGGTGAAGTACAGCTCTGAGGGAGTGCAATGGCAGTGTGATGCTTTGTGACACGTGGCGCTTCCTTCCTGTGGTTGCCATGTTAGCCTCTTTGCTTGAAAGACCAGTCACTTTGAGGTAACGTGTTCTTGAGCATGTGGCTTCAGTTGAATTGAAGAAGCAGAAGCGTGTTCATTTTCTACATATAAATTGCTGCTGTGCCAGTTGTATTTAGACCCTGTTCGCAGTGTTTCTGGGTGTTTTCACTGCAGTGTTCCACTCATCGTTTCTTCATTGTCTTAGTTTGCTTGCTTTCAGGAATGGAAGGGGATGCTTTAATTTGCATGTAGACAAGACAGCAGAAACAGAGCAACTGTTTCTATCTTTTTTTCTTTTTTTTTTTAAATGGCTTGCACTGTTTTAAAACAGGAAATATTCTAGGCACATATTTTGTCTGACGAGTTGTTCTGCGCCAGGATATACAGCAGCTAGCCAACACATTGATTGTCCTTGATCAGTTCCTCTCTTGCGCTACAGTGCACTGCATTCTTCACTGCTGTGGCCCATGCTGCTCTCCAGTCCAGTCTGGTTTGCATCACTTGAAATGTGAAGCGTTTTGAAACCATGTACAGTGGACTGGAATCCTGTTGAGTAATTTGATGCGATGGCTGACTACCAGCATGCCTGCAGCGGTTTGGATTATAATTAAGTAAGCAGGTTAGAGAGGAGGGAGAAACAAACAGAATGAATAAGCATTTGAGCTGTAATGGGTGTCTTGCACAGTAGAGGTTCCCATTGAAAGTGTCACAACTGTACAAAATGAACAACTAACCATAACCTGGGTGCGCTTGTCATTAGCACACAGCAAACCACACTGCACACCAGCACACAGCAAACCACACTGCACACAGCAAACCACACTGCACACCAGCACACAGCAAACCACGCTGCACACAGCAAACCACGCTGCACACAGCAAACCACACTGCACACAGCAAACCACACTGCACACCAGCACACAGCAAACCACGCTGCACACCAGCACACAGCAAACCACGCTGCACACAGCAAACCACACTGCACACCAGCACACAGCAAACCACACTGCACACAGCAAACCACACTGCACACCAGCACACAGCAAACCACACTGCACACCAGCACACAGCAAACCACACTGCACACAGCAAACCACACTGCACACCAGTACTTCCCCCATGGCTACACCTACTGCAATGTAAGTCTTTATAATCTTTATAATGCTTACCTGACTGTCTCAATCTGTTGCCACTTATTTTCTTAGCTTTTTGAAATTCCTGAAATTCCCTGTCCCTCCCTCTCTCCACAACAATGCGGTGCTGTGTGCCGGCACCCCTTTGTGATCAGGCCTGTGTGTTGGCAGTGAAAGGAGCGCAGTGTTTGCTCTTGAAAGCGCCTCGCCGCCCCCTCCCCTGGTCGGGACCCTGCTTGTGTCAGCACGGGCGAGCGCAGGAATGCAGGGAATGTCCTGGGACGAGGCTCCCATCTGATAGTGAGCAGGGGCGGGCTGCTGCACAGGGAACACGGGCGATGGCAAGATAGAGGAAACGATGCGGACTCGAGCCCTCTGCCCGCTGGTCCTGGAGAACCAAGAGCAACAACGAAACATTTCAATCTTGGATATTAGCTGCTTTTTGAGCTCCCTGCCGTGAAGTCAGAAATACATAGCAAGAATCGCTTGCTTAAAATGCAAAACGGACGACTTTCAACTTTCTGCATTAACGCAGAACTAAAAAGGTTGAATTTCCTTTTCTGACCTCCTCGATTCATAAAGAGGTCACTTCTCTGCAAATAAAGCTTTGATGTGATTTGGCCCGATCTGCCTGGCGTGCGTTCTGAGTTTGGAGGGCTATTTGTGTATAAACCAGCTGCGGTCTGTTAATGATTTACAGCTTGGCCCTCCTGATTGAGAGCTCTGTGCATTCCCCACATGTTTAGTCCCTCTGCCTTGAGAGGTTTATCTCCTGAGTGCTCAGCCTAATTGAAGGCTGTGCTGCCGACCTCCCCTGAGTTCAGGTGCAGCATGCCAGCCCATTGCTCTTTCACCAGGTTTGCAGATTGCATTTTACGAATGCCTGCTGACTGATCTCAAACACTACCGGACGAGTCCCAGCACACCAGTAGGGGCTTTTTTTTTTCCCTCATGGTATTCTGTTTTTTTTGGCCAGAGGTTATTTCAAGCCTCGCCTTGTTTTATTTGTTGCATATCATTTTCGCTCTCATGTGCTGGGGGAAAAATGCGAAGGGACACCCCATTAGGTTTGTCAGAAAAACCACAGTATTACTCTGGGTACTTGTCCTAATTTCTGTGGTCAGTTTACCTACTCATTTTTCAATCAGAAAGCCTGGACTAGGTGCAGAAACCATGCTTGAAGTCCTGGAGCCAAAAGACCAGCTTGCATCTGCCCTGGGCCAGTTGGCTTAACAGCAGAGGGTGAAGGAAGAGTTCCAGGTACAGTAAATGGAGCTGAAACACAGGGAGGACTGCAGCCTAGCTGACCACGCCAGGGTCTGGGTGTCCTGTCCTGTCCTCTTCCTCTTCAAAAAAATAAATAAAAAAAAAGCACGCGCCTCCTGCTTTAACTCAATGCTGCCACCTTTAGGATGATCTGTAGAAGTAATCGAAGAGGACACTGTTTTTTGCATTCTTGGTGGCTTACACTATACATTTCCCATGAACAAAACGTGTGTAGCCAACAATTGATAGGGTTCATTTCAGGACTCAGTGGTGTATTACTAGCTAGATAACATGATTTGCTTTTGATTGGTACAAGCAGGAAGAGAGAAAAAGCGACCGACTCCTGCGCTAACTAATCCATCTCCTGGGTAGTTTAGAGTCTGTGTTCATTACTACCGGAGTAATTTTACCCTGCATTAGCGTGGCTAAGCCACTTCAACCTAGTTTTTTTATATATATATATATATATAAAGGGTATAAAATAAAAAACGTTAATTTTATAAAACTGGAACCAAAAAACTAAGTGATGTATTTCAAAGTGTGTGAACCACAGTTGTTGTGTTTCACATTTGGGATTTTTTTAAAATTCATTATAAATAGGAGTTTGATAAAGACTGGAGTAAACGCTTTGAAAATATGGTCTTCAGGTTAAAAAAAAAAAAAAAGGAAAATAAGAATGATGCTCCGACCCTCAGTTCAGGCAGTCTCTGTGTTGTGAAGAACAGAGTCTGAACAGCAGGGGGCGCCCTGCTGGTGTGAGGACCGAGGTTCCTGTTTAGGACAATTATAAAAAGGAACCTCTTGTTATCTCTGTCAGAGCTAGACCTGACCTGCAAAGCAACTCTCTAAAAACAGGAAACTTAAGAAAGGGGAAAACAGGGTAAGTTAATAAAATTACTAAGTAAAATCGATGATTTAATAAAATGAACAGTACAGCCACAGCTGATATAGCCTAATGTATTATTTATTAACTAGAGTGCAGTACCATGTTCATGGTGTAAGTTGCGTGAGTTTCTTTATCTGTGTAATGTATGAATAACTTGCATGTGTGATTCACGATGGTTTATACCAGGACAGTGCTTGACCGTGCCTCTCTTGCAGTTGTGTAGAAATCGTGAAGGTTTTTCAATAGCTGTTCTGCTAATTCTTTGGTGTTAGGCTGGACATTCTGGACATTTGAAAAGGGAATAAGACAGCTGGAGTCATTCCAGGCTTCACTGTGAGCTTCGTTCCACGCTTGAGCTCAGTCAGACACCAGTTACCAGTCTTGTTTGTAGAAGTGGGTTCACCTATTTCAGGTGAAGTGTGTCGCACTGTAGTTTGGGCTCTCCAGTTTGATCTCCTTGTACGGCTGCCATTCAAAACCATTGAAATTGAAATGCTCCTAATCCAGCCCACTCTGCACATGGAAGTCATTGTTGCTAGGGTTTTATCTGAAAAAGAATCTTGTTCAAATAGTTTTGAGGTTTACTGTACCCTAGCGATAGTATTGGCTACAGTGATTCAGGAGAAAAGGGCTTGTCGTGTTTGTGTCTCTGTGTGAGTGTCTCTGTGCGCGCTTCAGTTAAACAGTAACTTCGTTGCTTGTTGACTGGGAAATTTTTTTAGACGCAGTAAATCGCTGTTTGCTAAGGTACGAAACACAAAAAATGTACTCTGTCATGAATATTTAGCAACCTAATTGCCGTCTACCAGAGCTGTGATTCATGCTGAGCTCCCCCAGGTTACTCCTCCTTCACAGACTGCTAGTCATGCCTCTGCCTGAGACGGCTGGCTCGGGGAGTTTCATGTTAGTCTCGTGTTTTCAGAGTGGCGAGCTGAGCTACCTGCACCAGGACTCTTCCAGTGTGAGGTACGAACGGCTCTCATGCAGGGCTGGGATTTCCATTGCTGTGAAACGGTGTGTGTGCGCGCGTGCGTGTGTGTGTGTGTGTGTGTATGTGTGCGTGCGTGTGTGTGTGTGCGTGCGTGTGTGTGTGTGTGCGTGTGTGTGTCTGAACTGCTAGTGCGGTCGGACCTTACTGCTGAAGAGATTACTTTAGTAGGGTGTATGCGTTGGATCTGGGTGTGTGTCTGGAAAGCATAGATTTATTTATTGCTTTCCTTCATCAGTTAGGCTGTTGAGTGAGCATCTAGAGTACAGTACTGTACCCCTTTCAATACAATCTGGAGTTTGGATACAGAGGAGGTTATGCCCACCAGAGCTGATGTTGCTGGAATAATGTTGGGGTGCACTTTGGCAGTTTAGTTTTGGTAAAGGGGTTTAGTTAAGGTTTTCATGGCTTAGAATGTGTATCTGCTAATATTGTGGTAAGAGATTTCTTTAGTTTCTGGATTGGAGTCTCTGCTTCAGTAACCTATTGACCTCCTGCTAACAGCAGAGAAGGGCTGTTTCTGAAGGCTTGCAGCTGAACTGAAATCCTGCTTTCTGTCCTTCACACCGAGTCCTGGAGGGGACGGGTCATTTTCACACGGCTGAACAAGGCGGCACACAGCGATCTGTGGGTGAACCTTTGCTTTCAGGATTCTTGCTATAGGAGTCCTGTAATGGAGTTGGGTGCAAATGCAGCGGGCAGTGTTGTGTGATGATACGCTGCCGTTACAGATTCTGTGCCTGGTTAAAAGCTCTGAAACCTGGAATGCAGACGAGCTCTCTTGCATTGCGGTTGAGACGCTTGCTTGCGGTGCGTGAGGTTGTCGGTTCGCGTCCAGCCTCCACGCCGTTACACAAACGCGGCTCTTGTGTCTCACAGAAAAGCAGGTCGTCTTGCGAAAGACGCGGTGCAGGTGTGATGAAGATTGTGATGTCTATGTGAGGTGTGGCTGCTGCAGACTCCACACAGCACAATGGTTACTTCCCATATGAGATGATGAAATATTGATTTCTCGCATATACACATTTCAAAAGTCTCCTTCCTACCAACTGTGGCAAGTTCCAAGCATTTCCACACATCCGTGTGTGTGCTTTGCACCGGCTGTTACACGTGTCCGGTATTATTGAGCTTAACACGTTGCTAGCTGTGGTGATCTGTGTGTGACACTGGCTTAGTTCTGGGCTGCTAAAGGAAGAAGACCCTCCCCTTCCCCTCTACTCTGGGCTGCTGCTGTAGTAATAATGCACGCAGGTTTGAGGTTTGTGCTTTCAGCCCTTTCTTTTTTTGGTTGGTGGAAGTGGTTTCGCCGTATCCAGACTCTTAGACTCGCTGTCATGTCTGTTGCTGGCCGTTGCTTGTGGCAGTAAAAGTAAGACGTTTATACTTGTGTGAAGCTGTTCGGAATATGATCAGGCCCTGATAAAAGGGTGAATCATCGCCTCCCTCGCTGAAGGAGCAGGGCGTGAACGCATTGCAACAGGAAGAGATACGAATGCACACAAATATTTCACAGAAATCCAACTGGGACGGGAGGGGAGGGGGGTCCTTCTCTGAATCATGAAACACTTCAGGCTTCTTTTTTATTTTTTTATATATATAAGTCTGCATACATATATGTCGGCATTTAATACAGCTTCACAGAGAGGACAGGCACTGTTCTGCATGCTGTCCTACTGCTCCTTCTCAACATGGCCAGACTCCCAACTTCCATTCAAAGCACAGCGTTTGCACAGCTGTCCTCCCATGCAATCGAGGGTTCAGGTTCCTAAATGTCATGAGACTTGGCCACTATCCTGACACCCCCCGCCTGCACCAGCTATGTATAGCCTGCGGTACTCTGGGGGGGGTCTGGAGCAGGAGCCTCGGGTCTTGCCAAGCTGTGGAAGTTGGAGAGCTGGGTCTGTAATGAACAGGTGGCACTGAGGCCCCCTTTTACTGCCTTCCTTCTGCCCTGGGATCCTCATTACTCTCCTCCGCTGTCCCCTTGATCTCTGACCCTTTGCTTTATGAAACTTGTCTTGAGCAGCGCTGCTCTGAGTTCTACTGAACCGTTGCACAGTCCAAATAAGTGGTGAACTCTTTGTGCAGTTAGCGCTCGTACGTCATTCACGTGAATATAGGACTACAGTATTTGTTTTTCGTTGTAATGGGGTTTCTTAATTGAACGCATTCGCCGATCTGCACCTTGCCTGGTCTGTTGCGAGGTTGCAGACAGCAGATGTTGCAATGCGAGACTGATGCTTGGCAGTGAGAGTCGTGGGGTAGCTGCCTGCTGGGTTCAGTGCTGTGCTGCTGTCCTCAATCTGTACTGCTACAAGAAGTACTGGAACGCTCCAGAGCCAAGCGAAGATGAATTATAACCTTGGCAGGCATGTCTGCGTTCATGTGCTATTTAAAGAAAGTCGCTTCAGGGTTGGAAATAAGACTCCTGTTGCATAGCAGTTTAACCCATTCCAGGTTTTAATACAAGCCATAGAGTACAGGTAACAAGCTTGGGTGTTTCTTATTAAACTCCTAGTAAAACCAGGAATGGATCAAACTGCTAGTCATGTGTTTCAATTCCAGATAAACCTGCTATTTCAAAGTACCTTTCCTCTTTCACACTATAAAAGGCATGACCTGCTTCAGCAAACGAAAGTGACTGGGTTTAGCACTGTCGTACTTGACGTTGATTTGAAAGCTTTTACCGAATCAGATCCTTCACAAAGCACCTTTCAGCTGGGTGTTCAGTGCTGGGGCAGGGGGACGTGTGATTCATAAGGTCATGTTCAAGAATTCATGAGCTCATTCAACTGCTTGTTTTATTGCTTGCACTACATGATGCTCAGATAAGTGGAGAGTGAGCAATGAGATAATGACATTTAACTGTTTAAAATGGCACTGTACAGTCCCACAAACTGCCACGCTGACAGCTGGGGAAAAGTACAGTGAATACCTCACATGTTTATATTGGCTGATTCCTGCAAAATAGCTGATTCCTCTAAAGTTTACTTGGGTTTCATAAACACCCAGCCTCATACAGATCACTGTTCGGTGTAGAAACCAATAAGCGTGCAGGCAGGGTGATTTCGATATCTCCTTGTGAGAACGCAGGAGAGATTAAAGGGAGTTCAGGGTGTGAGATGTGCAGCTGCAGTGCAAGGCAAGGGGACTAATCCAGCCTCCTGCCCTGCCTCAGAGCTGCCACAGTGCCGTTCTAAATGGGGCTGCATCTGGTGAAGTGGAAAGGATATCGTTTCAAAGAGCAGTGTCATTAGATTCCGACATCCTGATGGAATTCATGCGTTTAACAGAGTTCCACTTAGTGTTTACAAGTACATTGCATCGATCTGCCAGCAGCACAGGGCTGGGTTTTCATGCTTTGATGAATGAGGATGGGTTCAGCGCAGCAGCTGAAAGGGATTATTTTTATGAGGTTAACAGTAATACATGCACGTAGGTAGCTGGGTGCACAGGACTTCAGTCTTTTAAATGCATTCTTCTGCCTGTACGCAGTGTGTGCTCTGGTTATTTCTTGTAAAGGGTCTTTTCTTCCACTCTCCTCTTTATCTTGTAACGTGTTTTCTTTCCATCCAGACGCTCTGTTAGCTGACCTCGAGTCCACGACCTCCCACATCTCGAAGAGGCCCGTGTTTCTGCAGGAGGAGACGCCCTACTCCTTCCCCACCGGCAACCACACCTACCAGGAGATCTCGCTGCCCCCCCCGGTGCCCCCCCCTCCCTCCGCAGAGGCTCTGAACGGGAGCGTCCTCGACCCGGCGGACCAGTGGCAGAGCCCAGCCAGGTTCACACCCCAGCAGGTGGCTTCTCTCTGCTTCTCTCAGCTGTGGTAGAACACTGGAACTAGTCCTGCAGTTGCACACAGAAACCCTGTTAGGAGAAGTCTAGCTTCATATTATTTTCGATCTGCTGCAGTAACAGTATATTACTTTCAGGGAGAAGCTGGCTGGGTGTACATTTTTCAATGGAGTAAAATCTTCTTCTTCTTCTGCTTCTTCTTCTTCTTCTGCTTCTGCTTCTTCTGCTTCTTCTTCTTCTGCTGCTTCTGCTTCTTCTGCTTCTTCTTCTGCTGCTTCTGCTTCTTCTGCTTCTGCTTCTTCTGCATCTGCTTCTTCTGCTTCTTCTTCTGCTGCTTCTGCTTCTTCTTCTGCTGCTTCTTCTTCTTCTTCTTCTTCTTCTTCTTCTTCTTCTTCTTCTTCTTCTTCTTCTTCTGTGACTGTGTGTGACTGTTAAGGGTCACGCTGACTTGTCTGAATATTTCATCGGATGGGTTTGTGTGATTTTGGGTTTTTCTTTCTCTCCCCCTCAGCCTCAGGCTGTGAAAAGCGTCGCCTCTGTTTCACGAGAGAGCGGCAGCCCTCCTCCCAGCCGCCCCAGCGAGGAGGACCACGTCTACAGGTGTGTATGCAGCGCAGGACAGCGGGGCTTCCTCACGATATAGTGAAGGGGCATCGCTAGGCTCTGCCCTCTGCACAATTGTGTCCCATTCTCCCAATGCATTAGACTCGGGAGCACTCTTTGGGTGGGTAAGAGAGCTGAAAAACTTCAGCTGAGCAGTACTGAGAGCACGAGTATAGCAGGCAGGTTCAGCTGTAACGGAATCCACTTCTTTTAATCAGCCCAGGCATGGAAAGGCGGCTCCAATTGCATAGCAGTTTGATCCAGTCCTGGTTTTACTATGAGTTTAATAAGACACACCTGAGCTTGTTACCTCTACGCTGTGGATAATCAAGCTTAGAGTAAAACCTGGAATGGGTGAAACTGCTATGCAATAGGAGTCTTATTTCCATGCCTACAGCCAGTGCAGATTTTTCAAATGCATCCTGGTAAGGAGTGCAGCAGTGTTAGAATACGATTCCTGTGTCTCAGCCTTGCACTCTGAAGAGGAAGCAGCCTCGCTGCTCTGTCGCTGTACTTGGTGACAGGGCAGCAGTAAGCAGGAATGTTTTCGTGTTGCTGGAAGCTGATTATGAGCAGGCATTTTGTCAGGAATGTGTGTGTGGGGAGGGGGGGAGGGAGGCTGGTTAGTTTTATTGAGGATGACAGCAAGCCTGGGTTATCTTCCCAGAGTGTTGTGATTTCCACAGGCAGTTCTGTTCTGCAGCCAAGTGTTTTTACAAAAAAACATTAATCCTAGTTAATTGAACTGGGCCAGTTTCATCCTTCTGCGTTGCTTAGAAAACCCCAGTAAAGATACACAGTTAATACTGTTTTGTGGACTTTGTGTTTTACAGTAGGCTGTGATTCCGTTAATAAAACGTTGCATTCCCATTGCTAGTCACCCGACACTCTCTTCTCCATCCTTTTAGGTTTCGGAACATGCCGAGTTTTGCACAATTACAATGTTTTTTACATCACAAGATTTTATGACTTCAATTCCATATTGTCGTTTAGAATTTCCTTGGAGCACACAAACATAATGTCTCTGCATGAGGAGTCTTTCGCTGTATTTCTTTAGCTGGGATCTGGTACCATACAAATTGAAGAGAGATTTTCTACAGCCTGTGCTGTGCAGTGGGGTCACTGCATGCATCTCATGGCCCTAATCAATGTTTAATAAGCTGTTTGTAAGGGCCGGGCGGATTATTACTCTAATGCACACTGGTGATGATGTGGGAAGTAATTGCCTTGGAGAGGATGTGGGCAGCCCCTCTGTACAGCGCATGGGCGTCTGTCAGTGTTTGAATGGACTGCCTCCTCACTCCCTTCTCTTCTCCGCAGTTTTCCCAACAAGCCAAAGACTACTGATACCTCCCAGGCAACCATGAGCTCGTTCCTGGGCAGCAACCTGTCGGAACTGGACCGGCTCCTGCTGGAACTGAACGCTGTCCAGCACAACCCGCCCTCCTTCGCCACCACAGGTACGTCTCTCGCTGCTCTACTGGGCTTACTGTATACATGACAAGAAGTGGAGACCTGAAGGGAAAGGAAGACCCTTTAACTGGTCAACTCAACCCCATACAATGAAAACAAACTCATCATGCATTTTATATAGCTGTCTGGCATTAGCATTATTTATAGGTGTATGATATATACGTTTGTGCTCAAAAGAGGCAACTTCTGTTTTCCGTACCTTTGTCGAGGGAAAGTGTGTTCTGAGAATACAGTGGAGGTGCTTGTAGGCTTTTGATGCCATAGTAACTACACTCATGTATTTCTATTATCTGCTATTGATCTGCTATTGCTTTCTGTGTAACCCTTCAGGCATTGTGGTATTGAGTCTGTTCATCCATTTATGTTCCTTTATTCTTCTGTATTGTACAGCTAATATAGAGCAATACTGCAGCCTGCTATTTCTGTATGTTTAGTAAACACTAATCCCAGAGGGCTGTGCCACTTTGCTGATGTTTTGAGGCTCTGGTGCTGTCAGATGATTGCAGATTTGCACCCTATCCTCATTTCTGTTTTTAATGAACGCTGCACCCTGAGACTGGCACGGTAATGAACTCACTGCTGTGATCTCAGAGGAGGAGGAGGAGGAGGAGGTCGCTGCTGCTGCTGCTGCTACCGGAGTGTGTAATTAAGTGCTGTTGAAACATGCCCCTCTGGGTATTGCATTTCCTAACAGGGCTTGCAATGTCTTCACATGCACTTTACTTTGCTGCTCCTGCCTTAAGGGAAATGATTTTGCAAATTGATGATTTCTATCTAGAGGACAAACTTTAAAAAAAAAAAAAAGTTTTTGATTCCAATAAACAAACAGATGGGTTCTCTGTCTGATTTATACTGGGCAGGTCCCAATTTGCATAGTTTGTAAACCCCCTGTTTTTCTGAAAAAATAACGGCAATACCTTTTTGATATTCATGAAACTGTGCTTCCATGAGCTAGCAGCACTAAGTCTGCAAGGATCTGCAGCTGAACAGGAAGATGCGAGGAGGCGTTTTATTAGGAGATCTCTGCACCCAGACAAAAAAACAAACTTGCATAGTAATCATAAAGATGACTTCGCAGTCACAACAGGTTAGTTCTCAACAACAAAATGGAAGTCTTTCTTCAGAAATAATAACCTGTTCTAGCAGGGCAGGCTGTGGTTAAACGAACAGTCTGGAGTGTACATCGAGTGGCTTGTGTTTCTCAATGCTGGAGCCACAGTAATGAAAATGAAGCACATGTCACAATGCACCCACGTCTGAAAATGGACAAGGCAGCAGGCGTTGAAGAGGTATACAGCTCACGAGAGAAGTACTCTCATGGGTGCTCCTTAAGCAAGGGTGCGAATAAGACTCCTATTGCACAGCAGTTTGATCCATTCCTGGTTTTACGGAGTTTTAATAAGACACACCTGAGCTTGTTACCTGTACTCTGTGGCTAATCAAGCTTGTATTAAACTCTGTAATGGGTGAACCTGCTGTGCGTATAAAGTAAGGGTGGAACTTCGTCACCCCTGCACACTCTGGGATAGCTTTGCTTTCGGGGCTCTCTGATGCCTTTTAACCTGTTATGCCTGTGTTTACCCTGCAGAGGACACCATGCCCCCCCTGCCGTCGGTCAGCACCACCCACTACGGCGTGCAGGAGAACGGGGGCTCGGCCGGCAAGAAGGCTCCCCCTCCCGCCAAGGAGAAGCCGAAACGCAGCGGGGGGCGCGGCATCGAGGACGTGCGCCCCAGTGTGGAGAGCCTGCTGGATGAACTGGAAAGCTCTGTCCCCAGTCCAGCGTGAGCAAAACAAACCCTATAGAGAGATCTGTCTATGATTACCAGATCAACTTTATTTGAATGGATCCTGTGAAATGCAGTGATGCTAATGCATCCTTCTGGGGGTTTCTTTCTGCCAGTAGAATCTGTACTGGTAGTAAGAAACCCCAGAAAGAATGCTGCCTGTGTATTTGTCAGTCAGTTGATTTTAGATCTGGCTGTGTCTAGATCTATCCTGATTGAGTGCTGGCTGGTTCTGGCTGTGTCTAGATCTATCCTGATTGAGTGCTGGCTGGTTCTGGCTGTGTCTAGATCTATCCTGATTGAGTGCTGACTGGTTCTGGCTGTGTCTAGATCTATCCTGATTGAGTGCTGGCTGGTTCTGGCTGTGTCTAGTTCCGTCCTGATTGAGTGCTGACTGGTTCTGGCTGTGTCTAGATCTATCCTGATTGAGTGCTGACTGGTTCTGGCTGTGTCTAGTTCCGTCCTGATTGAGTGCTGACTGGTTCTGGCTGTGTCTAGATCTATCCTGATTGAGTGCTGACTGGTTCTGGCTGTGTCTAGATCTATCCTGATTGAGTGCTGACTGGTTCTGGCTGTGTCTCTGCAGGCCTGCCTCGGTTGCGGTGCTGCAGTGTGATGTGGGGGGCGAGGGGCAGCGCG
Organism: Acipenser ruthenus; assembly: GCF_902713425.1. Lineage (NCBI taxonomy): Eukaryota > Metazoa > Chordata > Actinopteri > Acipenseriformes > Acipenseridae > Acipenser > Acipenser ruthenus. The sequence goes on from NC_081209.1 coordinate 2,036,336, forward strand.
ACACCCCCACCCAGCAGCAAGCCCGGATATCAGCCTCCTCCGCCACCCGGGAGCTGGACGAACTCATGGCCTCCCTGTCTGACTTCAAGGTGCAGAGCAATGTGAGTGACCTGCCCAGGCTGCAGCTACTGGCTCTGCTGCAGGGATCCCCCGGCGGGGAGCTGTGTCCCTGGAGACATCCAGTACTGCGCACTCTGCAGTGTGACGTGCATCCACTCCCCCACTTACTCAATGTGTAGTGCTGCTAGGACAGGCACTCTGCAGTGTGACGTGCATCCACTCACCCACTTACTCAATGTGTAGTGCTGCTAGGACAGGCACTCTGCAGTGTGACGTGCATCCACTCACCCACTTACTCAGTGTGTAGTGCTGCTAGGACAGGCACTCTGCAGTGTGACGTGCATGCACTCACCCACTTACTCAATGTGTAGTGCTGCTAGGACAGGCACTCTGCAGTGTGACGTGCATCCACTCACCCATTTACTCAGTGTGTAGTGCTGCTAGGTTAGGACAGCTCTTATCTCAAGAGAATCGCAATCTGGGGATATAAGAAGGTGCCTTTCCGTGTCTCTCTATCGAAGTCACACTTGTACGTATAGTTTGTTGTGTGAACTGTTCACACTCTTAACCACGGGTCTGATGGCTGATCTGATCATTCAGTGCTGTTAGGATCTGGAGCTGTGTAGGAACGTCAGTGTTCACAGTGTTTGACGCATGTCTATTTTAACACTGACATTATATTGATCTGTGTAGTTTCCTGCTCAGGTCCACGTGCTAAATTTGAGCTGTCTGCAGTATTTATATGGTAGTCATTTTAGCTGTGAACGTTACGGAGATGATGCTGTGAATGTTTAGTTAATGTCATGGAGTGCAGTATGTTAACAAAGGGAATCTCTCTATTGTATATCGCTGCTTCGTTGGTGTTCCTGGCTTGTAGTAATCTAGTACAAATCTCCAGGACCTGGCTGTGAATGCAGAGCTTATTGAAGTCAAACTACTGAATAACCAAAGTCTATTTATTACTCGTGAGAGCGGTCTGATCAGACTGACGGTTGCATTGCAAACAATGCCATTTGTAATCTGCTGCAGCAGATGTGAAACGCACAGCCTCGGTTTATGGTAGGTGTGAAGTGCACAGTGTAAATAAAGCATAACACGACCGCTGGAGATGTGGGGGTTGGGGCTGTTTTAGTTTATTCACACCTGTCATGAGAAGTGTGCAAGTACTTTTTATAGTCTCTCCCTTTCATTTCTTTTTCTCAACTGCTATCCTTTTCTTTTTCTTGTTTTTATTTGCATTATCCCTCCCTCCCTTCCCTTACCCCAGCCTAGCTCCTCTGCCTCCTTGGCCTCCGAGCCTTTCTCGGAGCAGGATCTAGCCAGCTCAGATTTGATCCTTGCAGACGCTTCCACCCCCTCTCCTGAAACCCCGGGTTTATTCGTCACCGTCCCTCCCAACAAGGACGACTCCTCTCCCGTCCCGCAGACACCCTGCCCCCTGGGGCCACTCCACATCGATGAGGAGGGCAGTGGTGCAGAGCACCCCACTACCCCCCTCGCTGGCATCTCCCAATGGGACCCCGAACCTGCGGCTTCTCCGCAGCCAAGGCAAGGCAAGCAGACAGGCAGGGAGCTGGACTCTGACGTCATCATCGACGTCTCCTCCTCCATGCTGTCATCCAGACAGGAGTGTTTAGTGGTGCTGGACAAACCTGATCCGCCTCTCACCGGCCCGCTGGGACAGGTCAAGAGCGAGGGCAGAACGAGGCAGGAAACCACGGCCAGTACCTTGGAGCCAGCTCGGCTGCAGGGGCAGGTCACCTCTGAGCTCTGTGCCACGTCGGAAACATCAAAAGAACACGAGGCATCCCTCGACGAAGCCCTAGATAAGCTGCTAGCAATGGGGTTCGAGGAGCTGGAGAGAGAGGACCCCCACGTGGAGGAAGAGGTGCAGGAGATCTACGAGGAAGCCATCGTGGCCACGGACAGGAGAGAGGCGTTCCCGGACACCGCGGGACTCCAGCAGCTTCCCGTGAAGGAAGAGGAACCCAGACCGACCCCACTGCCCAAAGGGAACAGGGAGGAGGAGGAGAAGGAGCTCCGTGAAGCTGACCGACTCGCACAGCAGCAGAGCCCAGAGCCGGAGGAAAACTTTGAGCTGCCCACGGCTCAGCCTCCGGTGGTGGAGAGGATCTCCACATCCAGCCAGGCAGGCACAGTGCTTGAGCTTGGGTTGCTGTGGATGGACTGATGCATAGTTTTCATATCTAGAGCTGCACTGACTTGCGCATGGCTTGAAATGACCGGTGTGGCATTTAGTGTTGTGCTTTTACTATTTATGAATAGCGTTTATAAATTGGACTTCAGAGATTGCTGTGTATTGAGATCTTTAGTCTGCCACAGTGATGTTCTTTTCAGGTTGAAATATTTAAACTCCTCCTGCAGTGCATGCCAAGAGGTTCGGTTACTGATTGGAGCAGTGGCAATGGCATGCTTCTTCATTTGTATTTGCAGTGCATGCACAGGTCCTGCAGGCATGTGTTTGCAACACTCGGTATCCTTCAGAAGTGCTCCCTCTGGATTAATATGACTACCAGCTGTGCTGACTCGGTAGGGCTGGGAATACTGATGTTTGGACAGCAGTGAGCTTGGCCGTATGGGCAGCAGATAGAATGCTACCATGCGTTTTCCAATGAAAGCGTGAGCAAACGAGTCTGCTGCACAAACCAATGAGCATGCTCCCGACTGGACCGAAGCATGGCGTGCTTTTGTGATCCGTTCTTTGTGTGATTGACGGCAAAGCGTGCATCTGTGATCCCAGATGAAGTCGTTAATCAAGCGGACGAAGGAGACGTCGAACGTGCACCCCATGTTGCGCGAGGACGCACCGCGGCGCAAGCTGGGCCCCGTGATCTTCCACAAGAGCAACTCCCAGGACAAGCTGATCGAGGAGCTGCAGGGTAAGCTGGGCATCGGCAGGCAGGAGCGCTGGAAGGGCCGGCAGGAAGACTGGCTGACGGAGGGGGTGATCGTCACGTCCACGCCGCTGCGCACACGCCAGGACAGCAGCCCCGGGGGTCAGCAGGTACAAAGGGAAAGCTGCTCGGATGCAGCCCGGCTCTGGGTTCAGATAAGAATAATTACAGTAATAAAGGAACGAAAAGAACTGTGCTTCTGATTGGGTTCATTGTGTTGGCTTTATGATTTGTATAAGTCAGTGGATGCATACATATTGTGATCACGTTTTCTTGTTAGTTTCTTAGTGTAGACGCCAAGGATAAGAGTGAATAAGTATTTGGCTGGATTATGCAGCGCATCAGCAGAAAGAAAACAAACATTTAATCACTTTCAAGATAATGTCTTTCCCAGTATCTGTTGGCTTTTTTAATCCCTAGAATTCTAAGGTTCCATTTTGCAGTACAAATATGTTTATATTGTATTTCATTGTTCAACTAGAAGAGTTCCCTTGAGCAAGTGAAAAACTCCAAATGAACCAGCTGCAATCATACAGCATAAAAACCTGAAGAGTTGACAGAATGACAGCTCAGCCCTGGATCTCTGGCTGTGACGGCTCAGCCCTGGATCTCTGGTTGTTCTTCCTCCTCCTCTCAGCTGTTGCCTGTGTCTGTACCCTCTCACCTTGTCTGTGCTGTGCTCTTTCCTTTAGATAATAATGCCTCCAGCATCTCCCGTCCTGCAAAGGAGAGCCATCCCTCCTGCAACCTCCCCTCCTCCCAAACGCGCTGCCCAGGAAGTGAAAAAGTGCGTCGCGGTCAAAGAGTCCCCCTCTCCCCTTCCCCTGCCTCCCCCTCCTCCGCCACCTCCTCCTCAGCCCCTGTGGGTCCCCTCCCCTCCTCCACCTCCCCCTCCTGCCCCCAAGCACCCCTCTCCCCTCCACCAGCCCCCCCTGCACTGGGAGACCTCTTCAGATGACTACCAGGAGCTGCTCCTGCTGCAAACGCCCCGGCCCCCCTCCCTCTCCCCCCAACCCCAGGTGCCCCACATAGAACCCCCCCTCCCTCAGCCCAAGACCACTGTCTCTATCGCCTGTCAGACTGATGACGACCCCATCTTTCCTCCAATGAAGGCATGGACTCCTTACTCATTCCTCCTCTTCTATCATTTCCTTTCAGTTTCTCGTTTATTCCACGCTGTGTTTTATTTAGTCACTGTCATTTCTATTCAGAGTTTGGCTTTAGTCATTGTGATCAGACAAGGTGGGGTTCACATGATTCAGAGATGTGATTCTGTTACTTGTAACCACCTCTATGTATTGTATTCATTCAGTACATTGTAGTTTATTTGTACCTCACACAGATAGTTATGGTTGTAAATGCTGTGCAAGTATAGAAACTACAGATGAGTGTTTTAAGGGTTTCAACTAATCCTGATTGTGTAAATAAATACAAACCCAACACTTGCATGTATTCTCAGATAGTCCTAGAATGACATCGGGCTCCTATAAAACAAGTCCAATCAGGTGCTGTGTTATGCAGTGCTGTGTGTGTTTTTGGCAGTACTGTACGAATTCTTTCTAGGAGTCAGGCTTGTGTGAAGAAGCTCGTTTCAGCTTGTTTGAGCAGCAGTGTTCCTCTGCTTCCAGACGATGTTCTACCCTCCTCTATCCCGGCACCCTGATCCTGTCACAGCTCGCCCCCCTCCCAGCCCGCCCACGGTGGACAAGGCAGGACCCCCCTCTCTCTCTACGCATGCTTTCCGTCGTTAACCCTTTGATTGCCGCAGCCCAGCGGGAGCAGTTTAATCGTTGTGTTTGTGACGGGTGATGCGGTGTGTTCACTAACCTTTCAGTTGTCGGGAGAGTTGGAGGAATAGTTTTCTCTGCCTGTGTTTTCTGTGCTCTGTTTAGAAGATCTAAACAGTGTTGGATCGAAACACAGTCTCTGAACTAAAGAAAATGCCAGCTTTTTTTTTTTTTATATATTTTATCAAAGACGAAAAGTCACACTTTTTTAAGATGTTGCTTTTTGCCATCGTTGAATGATTTTAGCAGTGGCGGTATTGAGATCCACGTGGCTCAATTGAAGAGATTACTACTCGAGTGGCATTTTTTAAATAGTTGTAAACCTATTACATTTTTTAACTTGCTCTTTGTGCATCCCCTTCTTAATAGTATTGACTGGATTGTGAATGCAGCGCAGTGGAGAGACCACTCTGTTTCTGAGAAGTGGCCCAGGAAGCAGTCTTCTTTGTGTGTGCGTGTGTCTATATATAATCTCACAGGATGTAGAGTCATGACTGGCAGTCTGCTGCTTCTGTCTTTAGTCCTCAGATGACACCCTTATTTTTTGCTCTTGCATTCATCCACTCATGATCTCAATGTGCAGTCCTGCTGAGGCGCTGAGCTACCACCAGTCACTGTTTTTTTTTTATCCCAGATTATTGCTGTGTTTTTTATTTCCATCCCTGACACGCAATGCTCGCTCCTATTTTGTGATTTAGTGAATGATCCTCGTACAGTACAGTGAAGTATAGCTGCTGTACAATTTCCTTTCAACATGAATTGGCTGAATTTGTGAAATAACAAGGTAGCGCTACAAAGAAACTTGCTCAACGTGATGAGAGGCTGTTGTGTTGATGAAGTGACTGCAGGGCTGGAAATAAGATTCCTGTTGCAGAGCAGTTCGATCCGTTCCTGGTTTTGCTATGAGTTCTAAGGCGGCACACCTGAGCTTGTTACCGACACACTCTGGTTAATCAAGCTTGCAGTAAAACCTGGAATGGGTGAATCTGCTTTGCAGTAGGAGTCTTGTTTCTGATTGAATGCTGTGGGTGAGCTGCTGTTCTCTTCATGCCTGTCTGAACCTCTGCTGTCTTGTCCAGTTTCTCCAGCCGCTGGCTCCCTCTCTTCCTCATGTTCCACACCAGCGGGCTCCGTACCCCGGGAGGGAGGACTGGTTTGACTTTGTAGATCCCTATGCCTCTCCTTCCCCCTATCCATATGGAGAGCTTCAGACACTTGATCCAAACGTGTGTATTGACAGTGAGCCGGCACAATGAAATCCTGTACTGTGTAGAGCTGAGCAGGGCTGGCCAGTATCCCCACTTTAATTCATTCATACATGCATACATACATACATGCATACATAACTACATGCATACAGGCTGAATATAAATATAGATCATGGTCCTGGAGAGCTATTCCACTCCTGGTCTTTGTGCCAACCCTTTTATAAACTGTTTAATTGAACCTATACAGACCCTGCTGTAGTTAATGGTCTAATGTTATCTGTTAAACCTGGAGTGGAATAGCCCTCCAGGAGTGTGATTCGACACCCCTGCCCTACAGTATGTCCGTTCTCTTTGTCAGTTTGGTGACTCGGTTCTTGTCTCCCCCGATTGCTCTGTAGTGTTACTCTTGAGGCATCATTCTCTGTGTTTTCTCTTGCTTATTTTAATCAGACATTTATATTGAAATCAGGATTGCTTGAGGTTTTGAGTTTCTTCATTGTTTCTTTAAATTGCCTGAAGGGTTAGTGTAAATAACAAGGGCTAGTGCAAACCTGTTTGAGACCATTCTCTTTAAATAGTACACATAACTTTATGCTTTATACAATATTCAACTGGAAGTCAGATTGGGTTAGATTTACTGTACATGTAAAAATAACATGAATATACACTGTAGGACTGTAAAGAAACACTTCACTAAATACTATTTACATCGAGAGATGCAAGTGTAGACCATAAGACTTGCTGTTAACTAGAGGAGTCCTCTGTATTGAAGTGCTTGGGTATGTATAAGGCTGCTTGCTGTTTCTCTGACCTTGCTTCCTCTGTCCCACCCCTGCAGATCATGGCCCAGGGGAAGGGTGGCGGGGGGTCCCCCCCAGCCGGAGCCCCCAAAGCTGGGAACAAGCTGGACAGCATGCTGGGCAGCCTGCAGTCTGACCTGAACCGGCTCGGGGTTCAGACCGTAGCCAAGGGGGTGTGTGGAGCCTGCAATAAACCCATCGCAGGACAGGTGAGCAGCCTGGTGTGGCAGGTTCATCTACCGCAGGATCCGCAACTGGCTGTGAAATTCAACCACTTCGGTGCAGGAAGAGAAACTGGAGTCCGTGTGTGTTTTAATAATGCTGACCGGGTCAAATAAACATGCCCCTGTAATGTAGAAATATATATTGTGCTTGTCTGTCTCCGGGCTCCAGCTCACTTGCAGTGTCGCTCTCTCTCACTCTCTCACTCTCTCACTCTCTCCAGGTGGTCACGGCGATGGGCAGGACTTGGCACCCGGAGCACTTCGTGTGCACCCACTGCCAGGAGGAGATCGGCTCCCGCAACTTCTTTGAGAGGGACGGGCAGCCTTACTGTGAAAGGGACTATCACAACCTCTTCTCCCCGCGCTGCTACTACTGCAACGGCCCCATCCTTGACGTGAGTCCAGCGTGTCCCAAGCATGTGCCGCTTGTCCTATTGTCGTGGAACTTGAGGAGGACCGCATTGTGGCACAAGTGATTAAGTGTGTCGTATGTATAGTGCCTGTCTGAATGTTATGCTAGTGTGTTCTTTTTTTGTGTAGTTGTAGCTATAGAATGAGAAGAACTTGCCCAATAGTTATATAACTTGTAAGTGACATTGTTGTACGTTTAGAGAATGGGGATCTGTGGTATATGAGGGCCTCCTGGCTGTCTGTAACACACACAGGCAGGTCGTTGTGATCCAAGTTTTCAGGATGGCTCTTGAATTTGCAGCCTTGTCTGTGGTTGAATCTCACTGTCATGCTTGTTTCATACACAACAGAAACTAACTTAGAGTGGATCGAATGTCTTTTCATGTTGTTATTTAAGAGTGGGCATGACGACTCCTAATGCAGGAAAAGCCTGGGTTTGGGTTTCATATCTGATCACCGGGAATGATTCAGAGTCTCCCCTGTGTATCCATAGCAAGTGTCCCGGTACTGCCTGCTAAGTGGCATTTTAAAGTGGCTCAGACAGGCAGACAGTGTTTTTCAGGAGCGGTTTATAGATTGATTTCTGTCCCAAAGGATACGTTAATCTGTAAAGCAGCAGCAGCAGAAATCGTGTTCATGAGTCACTCACTTCAGGAGGCCTTGTTATTGAGCAGCGAGACTCTGCTGCCCACAAGGGTCTCTTCTTAACAACCCCCTCCCCCCGAAAGAACAGGAACTCCATTCCTGCAATGTGCTGGAGAGTCCCTCCATAACTGTGTAACTATGTAACTGCCTGTCTTTATTTTTGCAACTCGCCACATAATGAGTGTGATACAACAGAGCACTGTTGACACTTCCTGTTTCATCAGACCTTGTCTGTTCTTGTGTTTTTCAGCAATGTTGACCTTTGAGATATTAGTGGATTCGATTTTTAGAATGCCTACACTTGGCTTGTAGCTTTTGTTTCTGGTTGTATCGTATTTCGTTATTGGTTTATTTATTCATGTTTGTTATTTTTTTCTTCTAACAGAAAGTTGTGACCGCGCTGGATAGGACCTGGCACCCGGAGCACTTCTTCTGTGCCCAGTGCGGAGCTTTCTTTGGTCCTGAAGGTAACTGCAGATAGAAATCCCATGTTGCAGTACAGTCGAGCTCTTTTGAATTGTGTGACCTCACAGCTCTGCTAGCCAGCACACCTCAAGCCTTGCATTCAGTCCTGGGCTGTCTCTCGCAAATGGACGCGATTTGTGGTTTTGAGATTTTAGCACCGATGTCCTCCGATGCAGCCATTACCTGCAAGATAATAGAGCACATTGAGAACAGTGTCCCGAGGTGAGAGGGCTTAATGAGAGATCCATGCCTAGGATGTGAATGCCCTTGTGAACAGTGTCCCGAGGTGAGAGGGCTTAACGAGAGATCCATGCTTAAGATGTGAATGCCCTTGTGAACTGAACACATGTTTTTGTGTATAACCTGATTATCAGAAGAGATCTGGAAGGTTTGGAATGTCCACTGACGTCCATCCAGCACACTGAATCCTCAGGACAGGGAGTGAGGGACTGCTGTGTTGCCGAGCTGCACTTGAAGCCTTCCTCCTTTCTTTACGTTGATCTCCTCTTGTGTATTTGTTTACAGAGCTGCACTAGAAGCCTTCCTCCTTTCTTTACGTTGATCTCCTCTTGTGTGTTTGTTGCTGTCTGCAGGGTTTCATGAGAAGGATGGCAAGGCGTACTGTCGCAAGGATTACTTCGACATGTTCGCCCCCAAGTGTGGAGGCTGCGCTCGGGCCATTCTGGAGAACTACATCTCGGCTCTGAACTCGCTGTGGCACCCCGAGTGCTTTGTGTGTCGGGTAAGCAAGAAGCCAGCATCACATTATCACAGTGTCACAGCATCTCTCCACTCATTAGCATCACAGTGTCACAGCATCTCTCCACTCAACAGCATCACAGTGTCACAGCATCTCTCCACTCAACAGCATCACAGTGTCACAGCATCTCTCCACTCAGCAGCATCGCAGTGTCACAGCATCTCTCCACTCATTAGCATCACAGTGTCACAGCCTCTCTCCACTCAACAGCATCGCAGTGTCACAGCATCTCTCCACTCATTAGCATCACAGTGTCACAGCCTCTCTCCACTCAACATCTCCTCCAACTGGGTAGCTGAGCTCGAAGCTCCCTCTAGAGGGGAGAGACAGGAATGCTGACTTGCACAGCAGCAAGCTAGTACACTTTTTTTTGTTCTTCTGGCGTTTTAAATAACTGCTGTATTTTAGAGAAAGTCATCTGCTTTAATAAACTATTAATTATGTCAATCTTGCAACAAGCCTGGCCAAAACAAAGAAATATGCAATTAAAAAGCTTGGCGCTCATCGCTTCTTCTATTGGATTTGATCAACCTGGGATGGATTTCTTTTTAGAACATTTCACAACAGGGTTGAGTCCAACTGCATTCAAATGCGTTTTGTATGTGTAAATCCTACACACAGAAATGCAAATAGCGATTCTGCACCTCCAGTTGCACTTAAAGACAAGAGCAACTATAACTTTGTAAATGCATTTGCTAACGTTCGAATTGTGTGAACAGATATGACACAACCCATAGGATTCATTTTACATGCAAAATGTTTATTGATCTATAGAAAAGTACTGATCAGCATATATAAATATAGATCCATACATGCACAAGTCATTTAGACACTGTTCCATCGCCCTTTTCTATGTTACAGATTTACACCAAACCACTGTTAGCCTTAATAAACATCAAAGTTTCAAAGTTGCTGTCAGACAGCCTTGTCCTCTCCGGGTGAAAGCCCTTGCCAGCAGTAGAGAACAGCCTCTGGACAGGGGCAGAGGAGGCAGGAATACACAGGTAGTGCTGAGCAAGCTGGGAAAGCCGGGGGAATCGGTACTGGTTGCCTTTCCAGAATGCAAGCGGATCTTGATTGTAGGGGATGCAGGGTTCTTGTAGGTAGGTCTCCACTTCTTGGGCATGTGGGCTGGTGACATCAACCTGGGGCTCATCTTCAAAGAAGGGGAATATGCAGCTTTTCTTGCATGGAGGGGGAGAAGACTCATCTAGCTGGAGATGTGAATCTATGGTGAAGGTGCTGGCCAGAGTGAGGAGGTCCTCTTTGAGGCGTGATGATTGGTCACTTTCATAACAGCAAAGCTTCAAGCGTGGATCCAGAACAGCTGCTCTCTGATAAGGGGTCCTGTCCTCGTACTTTGACAGGTGCTTTTCAGTGGAACTCATCAGGGCAGTCACAAGCTTGCTGTTGTACTCGGATGGGGAACGGAGGTGTCTCTTGATCCCACGGATAGAGGGTATGACCAGGCTAGCTGTGACAACTCGGTCTCCCTGTATCCTGTCTTCAACTTCCTCAAAGGGGGTCATGATGCTGATGAAATCCTTGAGGATGAGTCTGTCTCTGGCAGTGAGGGGAGCTGTATCTAGGGAGTCCAGCTTCTCCTTGTCGATGCTCAGTACACTTCTCGCCCTCTTGAGCTGACTATTCCAACGTGTAGCGTTGGCGGCCTGGGTCTTGGGCTGCTCTTCCAGGAGGTCAGTGGCTGTTGTAGACTCCCGGATGTGGGCTACAATAGATGAGACTTTGGCCAGGACCTTGGTGGTCTGTGTCGATGACTTGAGTCCGTCCCTCACAACAAGTTGAAGTGAGCGTGCAAAACAACTCTCGTGTTGAGGCAGGGATTCCAGGAGACTGTCATCTGACACACTGTCGCCATCCAGATCACTTTCACTGTCACTGGAGTCCTGAGAAGCTTGGGCTTGTGGGTGGAACCCTGGCAGGTCACAGGCTTGGCCCACGGTGGAAGCGTTGTCCATGACAACACTGGCAATTTTACTAGATATGTTGTAGGCGGCCACAGTTTGCTCGTAGTGCTTGAGTATGCTGTCAGCTGTGTGTTTCCCCTTGACACGTTTGCAGGCAAACAGCACTGTCTTTAGGGCGTAGTTGATGATCATGTGACCAGTGACGCCCATGTAGGCAGATGCCTTCTTACCAAACCGTAAAGCAACAGTCAGGCAAACACGCTGGGCTGACTTGACATGTTCCTGCAGCTTATTGTGCAGAAGGGTGTGCTGCTCCCGTAGCAGGGAGTGGACAAAGTGCTGCCTGCTGGGGATGTTGTAGGCTGGTTGGGTTTCTTGCATGAAGGCGTAGAAGAGGGAGCTCTGCACGAGTGACACTGGCAGGAGCTTCCCGGCTACAAGGTTGACCAGAGCTCTGTCTGCCTGCATCTGACGAGGGTCAGTGCTGCTCCATTTCTCAGTAGGTGTGGTGAGGGCGCTCAGAAGCGGTTTCCGCTGTTTGGCCTGGCTAGATGTAGACTCCAAGGGTACCGAGGCGTGCTTTCTCTAAAAAAAACAAAAAGAGAAGAGAAAACGATATGTGAAGCACAACTGCATAATATTCACTTTAGCTGACTGAATTGATCAGGCACAAAAGGTGCAATTGCAGATTTGGGATGGGCCGGTATAAAATGTCCACGGTGCGATACCCATTAAAACAATACCACGGTAACCTTAATACCGCAGTCTACAGTACACCATGCAAGTTATACAATGAAGGATTACTAAAATGGAGAAATGCTACTGTAAATTACTTAAATTACTGTCATTCACAAAAATCATTAAAAAAAAAAAAAAATAATCCTTTAAATGCTGTAAACTTTTATATTTTACTACAACAAAAAGCTGAAAAATGCATAGGAATTTTATTTATTTTTTCTTTATGTAAAGACAATCAGAATTTTTCAACTTTAAAAGAACACCCTTAAGTTTTGTTCTTTTGTCTCAGCATGTATTCTATTAAGATCTGTCCTTTACTCAAAACAACGTGGAGCTGCAGTTTGTGCCCCTAACGACCAGTACCTGTGTTACTTCATGTCAGTACATGTCATTTTACCCGGCAGCTTTCCGTTGGTAAAAGAAAGGTTTGTGTTGCATAACAAGGAGACCGTAACTTACCTTCATGTGATTGAGGAGGTTGGAAGTAGCTTTTCTGTTGAAGCTCATTTCCACTGGGCAGTGCTTGCACTTCGCCTTACACACCGCCTGAGCATTGTCAGGTATATCAAAGTGCTCAAAGATCACTGAAGCTCTGCGTTTAGACATGGTTCTGGCTGTACTGTAGTGCCGGGATATAAATAGAGGCTGTTGAGCAGTGCAAACACAGCTAGCTATCTCTGTCTCTCTGTCTCTCTGTCTGTCTATCTGTCTGTCTGTGTCTCTCTATCTCTCTCTCTCTCTCTGTCTCTGTGTCTGTCTGTCTGTCTGTGTGTGTGCGTGTGTCTGTCTGTCTGTCTCTTTGTCTGTGTCTCTCTCTTTCTCTCTGTATCTGTCTGTGTGTCTCTCTCTCTCTCTTTCTTTCTCTGTCTCTCTTGCTCGCTCTCAAATGCAAATAGCTTCAAATGCAAATGTATTTCTGGATCCTGTTTATATGCAAATGAGGGGGCACATGTATTTGCATTTAAATGCAAATGCTGTTGCACTTGAACCCAGCCCTGTTTCACAGTAGAAGCCATCTGGATTGAATGCTCTTTTGTTGGGCTAATCCTGGGACTGCAGTGTCTAGTTGTGTGATGCAATCCAGGGTGTTTTCTGCAGTGCTGTAATAAGAATCATTGTGGTGGTTGGGGTTGATTTGATTGGAGCCCCTGCAATGCTAATGCTCCTTCTCCCTTGCCTTGCAGGAGTGCTTCACCCCGTTTGTTAACGGCAGCTTCTTCGAGCACGACGGGCAGCCCTACTGCGAGGTGCACTACCACGAGAGGCGCGGCTCGCTCTGCTCCGGCTGCCAGAAACCCATCACCGGCCGCTGCATCACCGCCATGGCCAAGAAGTTCCACCCCGAGCACTTCGTCTGCGCCTTCTGCCTCAAGCAGCTCAACAAGGGGACCTTCAAGGAGCAGAACGACAAGCCCTACTGCCAGAACTGCTTCATCAAACTGTTCAGCTAGAAACATAGCACGGGCGGGCGGGCGGGCGGGCAAACCTGCTTAGAAAACCAGCGCTCGAGCGTCTGCTCTTTTTAAATGTGGTCTCTAGAGACAGGTGGTGGTCTTTTTATATCCAGGTGTGTGTTTGTTTTTTTTTTTTCTTCAAACATTAGAAATCTATATACACAGTGTGAGGGATCTGTCAGAGCTGTCAGTGTGATCTCTACTACAGAAGTGGTCTTTCTGATACAGCTTTGAGTGTGCTGTCCTGACCCACGCTTACCAAATCAGTGG